>NW_008795371.1:2074904-2110182 GCF_000699145.1 Aptenodytes forsteri | reverse complement strand
GTTGCCCAGAGAGGTGGTGGATGCCCCATCCCTGGAGACATTCAAGGTCAGGTTGGATGGGGCTCTCTCATCTTCAACCTGCTCTAGTTGAAGATGTCCCTGCCCACAGCAGGGGGGCTGGACTAGATGACCTTTAGAGGTCCCTTCCAACCCAAACTAGTCTATGATTCTATGATTCTATAAAATCACACTTTTGCTTGTTTTGTAATTCTGTTGCAACTAAAAGAATTAAACAACTAGGAAACGCTTGGCCCTTGGCATGCAGGGGCAGCATGGCTGACGAGAGTGAGCGTGTGGTGACTTTGGAAGAAAAGCATGAAGCCTCAGGTACCAGTTCCCATTCTTCTTTTGCTCAGTTCATACGATGAGTCAGAAATGAGGCACCAGAGAATGAAAAGCAGAGAAATGAACACATTGAGAAAAAAAGCAGTGCTACTTGCAGAGCAGATGGTGTCATTTTGGCCTGCTGTAAGTAACAGAGATGCTGTCAAGCAGTGTTTATGGTTTAAAAGCTCCATATATTTTATCCTCAGGGTGATAACTCTCAGCTTTCTGATGCTTTTGACTTTGAACTTGGACTAAAAGTTCACCCTTGCAGAGGGTGACCCAGTTTGAAAAGCGTTCTCGACAGCCAGACAGAAAGCTTTGCACAATTTTGGTACCAATATTAAAGCAAGCTGAAATCAAACTAGAAATAATAATCAGGGGAAAGGTGAGTCCATCTTACAAGAGGAGGCTCTAACAACTCCTTTGCTTATCCTGATAGTACAAAGAGTATGCTTGTTTTCTTTAAATACATCAGGGTGAGGGGTAAAAACCTGAGCAGAGAAGAAGCTATAAAAAATGTTGGGAAATCAGAAGAAGGTTTCTACCTGGTAGGCCAGTGAAATTCCTCCCAGGAGAGTGCAAGAAACTTTACTCATTATTAAGCAGACCTTGACAGTTATAGATAGGAGAGGGATAACACGACACGAATGCCTGCAATGATCCAGGGGTATCATCTAGTCTGTACTTTCACCTGATGACAGTTTAGACACCACTATGAGGGAGAGCTGGCGTGGAGATTTATTACTAAGCCCTGGGGCTGGCAGACAACAGAAACATAAAATATTGGGAGAAATTCTAAGGGCTATAGAATATTCAAAAGACATGCAAAATTAAGAGATCTTATGTTGCTTTTATGGCTTATTCCAAAACATTGTGCACTTCAAAGTAATGACTATGCTAACTCTCTTAGGATGTTAGTTCCACCCTAGCAGCTGTAAACTCCTTTCTAAAGAGTTAATTGTCTTGTCTGCCTCAGTTCGGCTGATTATTCTAGTTTCTAGTAATTAAGATTGCATTTCATGATTCTCAGCCTTATTAAATTAATGTTTACAGTTTTGTATGCTACAAAAATAATACTTGTCATTATTTTAATTAAATTATTAATAAATGGCATTGGTTCCATTTCAGATGTATGCATAATGAGAACAGGACCAAGCAGACGTGTCATTCATCATAAATTTTGATGTATTTTTTCTGTTAATTGGAGATACATGGAACTGTTCACATTAGATGCAAATCTTTCTAATTTTTCTTCCTGCTTTTGGGAAAAAAACTTTCTTCTTCAAGCTAAGACAAGGAAATCATTCTTTATTCATCTTTACACCTCATTTCAAGCATTTTTTTCCAGCCCTGCCATGGTTCTGAGAGTCTCCTTGCCCAGAGGCCTTGGTGCGCTGCAAAACGCGCTGAGAATAATGAGGAATCTGCTTTTTTCTCCAGTGCTGCCACACATATGTTGTCAGCACTGTAGTGCAAAACAAGATTAAGTCTGATATTCTATCCTGTTACAATGCTATCCAGAGCACATCCCAACATATGTGAATTTTAATTTCTTTTATATTATTCCTTGCAGCCAGAAGATTGACTGTTTTAATAACACAGTTGTAAAGCAATGGGCCAAATTCAGCCATTCCACTGAGGCCAATAGGGCTTATCCAATTTATGCTGTTGTAACTGAGCCATTTCTGACTCACACCAGGGAAATCAAGCAAAATTTGGCCCACAGTCCAAAACGTAAAATGTTTTGGGACATTTTCTGTCCTGCAAATTCATCATCTCACTGGTAGAGAATAGGTTAGTGAGATCCCATGCTTGGGTGCACTAACCTCCACCCCACAACAGAGTCTGCTTTGGGAGATAGGAAAAGGGACTGTAACAAGTCTGCAGCTAAAAGTGAGTTTGTGCCCTGGCTTGTCAATTTGTTGTAGGACTAGGACAGAGCATCAGAAAAGCTTCCCCCCTGCATAGTCAGAACGTGATGCGTTGATTTACTGTTCTTTTAGAAGTGGGGGATGGACTGCCATAGAAATACACTGAAGTATGATCCAAATTTAAAATAACGTGGAAAGCTACATCTTGAAAGGCTGGATTTAAAATTGTTCCCCTTCCTTTCTGAGCACACGCTAAAATGCCTTCTATTATAAATGTAGTGATCTTTCTTTGCTCCTTCTTCCTTCTTAAATTCTCCTTTCCACTCTGATCTCTAGTTTAGGTCCAAATAGTTGCAATAAAACTTCCAGGCACAACCCAAAGGAACAGTCCAACTGCATAATGGAGATCAGATTGCTGAGTGTTAAGCAGAGCTTTGTTGTGGATTTAGTCAAAAGCTTTGCTGTCAGAGTTCTTATAGCACAAAACACAGTGTCCAGATCAATAAAGATGGGCTTTAGCACAATGTCAATATGCACCGTGGATCTACGGGAATCTAACTTGCCAGTATATCTGAGGTGCCATCTAAAATTAATACATGGTAGTTGAGTTCTTTCATTAGAATTTATCATTTTCATTGATGGTGGCTTGTGGGAGGGAGGAGATAAGCAAGAATAATGGCCATCTCTAAGGAATAAAGGTACATACACATTTACACGCATCACCTATGAAACTACAACATAAAGCAAAAACAATCCACAGATATCTACAAATTCTAGGTAACACCAAAATGTATGGCAGACTCTTCATCTTCCTGCCACCAGATTACTTCCACAAATGATGAATGAAATGTACTTTCTACAATGATAACTTATTCATTGCATAGTTTAGCCGCAAAATCTCATGCATCTGTCTATACACCTTTCACTGTGCAGGGCAGTTATCCTGCTACCAGCTCTCTCCGTATGTTTCTGTGTCCAGTTAATTGTTAAACTTTGCTAATCCACTTTTGTATTTGTTGATAATCACTGTGATCAAGGATGCTAGAAGCACTTGTGGCAATCTGCATATAATTTAGCATAGAAGGAGACAATAAGGAACATTCGAGCGCACTAGTGGGAAAGGGGACTGGGGCCAACAATGGGGAGCACTGGTTCGAACACAGGAAATTTGCAGAAAATTAGGGAGGACAAATAGAAGAAGAGCTGTAAAATCTCTGTTTTCACAGCCATGTATTTCAGATGCCTTCTTTTCTGATACAATTGGAAAGTACAGATCATTCCTATTTGCAAATTGTATTCTCTCCAGGTTGGAATTCTCTTTAGAGGGAGTTGCCAAAATCCAACCTTCTTTCCACAAACCAGTCGTTATCAGATCATCTTCAAATAATTGTACCTTCATTTTTATGACTGTTAAAATGTTTCCTCATTGATTAATTAGGCCCTATATACTGACAATCAGGGTATGCTGGGTAGTATTTTATTCTATAATGGATGCACTGTTGAGAAATCATGACTCATAACTGAAAAGGAATTTTTTTCACATTCTGTTACTAATTTCTAAGGGTATTGCTTTCATATATTCTACCAGCACCCTTTGCCTTTTCTCAAATGTGGAAGTCAGAGCACGGGGTGTGTTGCCATAAGATCACCGTGCCTTTTCCCTCTTGTAAAGCTGTAAGAACTCTGCCTGTTAGCAGAGGCATTACCCAGTTTTTTCTCGGAGTTGCTACAGCCTGTTAAAGATCAGACTGTGGTTTCTCATGGAAAAGTTACTTTTGTTCTTTCTGCTTTCTTTGTTGTCTCCCTTAGACCAAAAGTACATAGCTGTTACTTGTGTTCGCCTAAACAGAAGAGTGCCTGAACTGAAGGAAAGGGGCATTCACTAACAAGCAGAAAAGGATTCAAGGAGGCAGCCAAGGTCATGTGGCCCAACAGGCCTCATCAGATACAGTTTCACAACACTTGTTTCTTTTATCCATTGCTTCTCTTGAGATTTTTCTTCAAATCACACACAAATGAACTTCCATCAGTTCACCTCTCCTAGGAGGGGTTGGTGTGAAATGGTTGCTAAGACCTGCTGTTGTCCAGATCTGTTCTCTCCTGTTCTGTTTTGGTGGTGGGACAACAGCCTTCAATTAGATCTGTGATGTGAGCAGTTTTTGCAGTCCTCACTCTGCTACAGCCTGCTGGTTAAATTATTTCTTCAGACAGGCTTATGGCAATTTGATGACATATGAGTGAATGGCAAGGTCAAAATTTGGCTCCCGAAGTCTACAGTAATAACAGTTAATTCTTACATAGTGCATTGTAGCTATATAAGCACTTTACAAGGGAATTTCAGTACTACTATTCCCATGTGACAGACCGCAAAACAGATGGAGCATGGCCGTGGCCGAGCCAGGAAGAGAACCCGGAGCTCTGGCTGAGTGCCCTCTCCATGCTGCATTTTTGTATTAGTTAAGGCAGCAGTTAAAGTAAAACACTGCCCAGCAAATCACTGATGTAGAAATATTTATAGGCCACAATTTGGCATAAGTCAGCGCATTGCCGCTGGCTTTATTAGAGTTACATTTGTCTGCATCGCAGACAATGTGAGCCTTTGATCCTTGGGAAGGGTGGTCCTTACTTCGGCAGCAGCTGGGTGCAATACAGTAAAGAGCACAAGGCAGGAAGAAGAGGTGACTTTGAGAGTCAGGCAATGATATCTTTTTAAGAGAGGAAAACAGCCTGCAACACTACACAGAGCCACAACCGGTTGGCTCCAACTGGCTATAGTCAGATCTTGTTCAGACATTGCTGGGAGCGAGGGGGAGCACAAAATCACCCTATAGTGACTGATGGGCAATGCTACAATAAACAGTTGCCTCCTGCCAATCTCATGGAATTTCCTTTACACTTCTTGGCAGTTTAGAGCTTTGAAAGGACATGAGTGTTAGAGACCAAAACTCTTCTATAGATCAGTGAAACATACTCAGCACATTCTATAGTTAGGGGGATTTCTGACTTCATTAAATAATGACTCAGATGTAGGAGTCACGTCTGAGAGAAAGTGGTGCAGTCCCACTACCCCCAAAGCCTTCACCTCTCTGTTTCAGAGATCTGATTGTGCTAATCATGCCATTTGCTTGGAGATACTGATTTTCATGATATAACCACGCATCTCCTATGCATAGGACTGGAACCACCAACTCATTTCACACAAGCCACACAACAGCAACCAGGAGACATAAACCCAGAGACTACAATAGGGCAAGAAACTGGCATTTAAATCATAGTAAGGCCCGCTCTCAGAGCACAGGGGCTGACAATCAGATTAAGAACCACTGTTGGGATCAGATAACAACAGATTCTAATCTTCAGTGTGATATTTTAGACCAGAACAGTAGGATTGGTTAAAATATCCTGAATTAAGCACCTGAATCAGGTCCAAAATCTGATGCGACTGGCTTCACACTACTCCAAAACCCCAAGTGTCATTTTTTGTGCTTCTAGCACATTTTTTGTGCCGGAACTAAGACCACACGAGGGCAGTGTAGGGGGGGAGTAAAATCCAAGGATATGAATTAAACTATAATCCTGAGTTTCCTGCCTCTTCATGAAATCTGGAGAGGTAGAGCTGTGTCTACTGAGTAGAGTGGCCTGCATTTATCCCACAAACTAGAGATGAAAGTTTAACACTTCTGTTCAGCCTCCTCTTTTTTCCCTCTGTCTTTTCTCCCTCCTCACATTTTATTTCCTTTTCACCTGCTGTGAATATTCTTTTCGCTAGAGAGTTGTGGCTCTAAAGTGCCTCAGAGATTGAGACTTCAGTGCACTTTGCTCTGCAAACGTACAGTGATTGGGCTCCTAACAGGAGGGAAACTGTAAGAGATACAGAAAGTGATATGCCAGGCCTGCAATTTGGAGAGGTGAACATTTTGTGCTGGAGCAATGTCTCCAGAACTGTGGTTAAACACCCATGGATTCCCTCATCTAAACCAAAAGGTAAATTCCCCTGGCAAAGCAAACAAGAGCAATATCCTTGTCTTCGCCAAGCATCATTTTCATATTATTTGCCTAGGCTAGGAAATATATTATTCAGAAACTCTCAGCTAAGCCCCTTTTCCCCCTCAAACCCTCTGCAGGGTTCATTTCTCTAACTCACTGGGACAGCTGTTCAAGTGTTTTTTTCAAGATGAAAGCAGCCAGAATTCTTAAAATCCTCTACCTCAGTTTTACTGTGAACGTGCTCTTAATACATGCAGTACGTACTTATGTAAACTTGAGAGTATTAATTTAAGTTTGTCTGCGTTGTACTTGACTTATCATTTAGCTCTGCTATAATCTTAAATAGATAAGTGTCCTAGGACATAGTTGCACTATTCTGCAATTTCTTTACCTTCAGTTTTGGTTTCATAAGCAATTGATTATTTTAAAATTGATATTGCCATCCCATGTAGTTAGAAGCAGTGATAAACAAAAGAGGTCTCTCTCAGATCCTTAAGGAAATGTACCATTTTCTAATAATCACACTCAGTATCCTGTTCAAAGATAGATTTTTATCCATTACATGCTTTTTCTCCTGCTGTGCAATTCTCACTAAAGCATAGAATCATCATCTTCTGTTTCAACATGCACTGCATAACATCCCCTGTATCATCCATGCCAGCCACAGCTGTCACACCGTATCCTTGAAGAAAGCAAGAAAATTAATGAGGTAGAACCTTTCTGTCTGAAACCCAGGTTGATTGGCTTCCACAAAATCATGCTTTTCAGGGTATTCCTTAATGAAATCCTGTAAAATAGACATACAATATTCTCAGTCACAACTGATGGTAAGATAACAAGCCCACTAACTGCTTCTGTATATCATATAAACCTTTCCTTGAACAGTGTTTTTGTATTTGTCCCTGTATCTGATCAATTAAATCCCATGTTAGGGCTTAATTTTTATTTCTATTTCCTTCAAAATTCGTATCTTATTACATGGACCTGTTTTTCTGTACGAGATCCAGCATTTAGAAGACTACTGTGCACATTTTATCTGCACACCAGCTTATGCATCCTTGGTCATAACAGGAAATCTGATCTCCCTCATACACAATTCCTTATTCTTTCATTCAGCCATAAAGCCAGCTTCAAAGTAACTGTTCATTATAGACAAAATACTGGTCTCTTTTAGGGAATGACAGATCAGCCTTTGACTTAAAAATGGCCAGGATCTGGGCCTAAATCTTTTCTGTTTTTCTCTTCTGTCTCTGATAGTTTGCTATAATTTAAGAGAAGCAGTTCTGCTGAGTTTGGGTAGATAAATGTTATGGTTGTCTCACAGAGAGAATAGCATTTAGCTCATAATAGAGGCTTGTTATTTTACAGTTAAAAAAAGCCGATTCTGAGATCCTGTTCTGGATGCCTAAATGCATATGTGAGTTACTTATATAGTGTATTTTGGCACAAGAATGTGGTACAAAATGACCTTATTTAGCAATATTTTGAAGAACATGCCAATTTTGAAAAACCAGCCATTCAAATATGTGACAGAGTTGTGCCTTCTGTTGAAGAGGATATAAAATTGAGAAATGTTTGCTTGTGATATCTATCCGTTGTTTCTAAGGACAGAATCTTCATTAATATCTTTTTGCAATTTTCATTTTATAAAATAGTTTATGCCAAACTGGAACATATCATCAAGTAAGGCGAAGTTGGGTAAGCACGTTTTGTATATGATAAGTACATTGTGGTCCGAATTCTGTTCAGGCTGGAGTTGTTTTACTAAGCTGCTTTTTTCCAGAGAGGTTAGAATGAAGGCTTAATATCAGCGTAAGATCCCTTGTTGCTTATGAATGAGAATAGTAGTGAAAAGACTAATTGGTTCATATGAGAGGTTTAGGAATCTACTGTTATTCTTAATATCCAGGGCTGGTCCTTCAAGTCAAAAAGAATTGACTCATCCTGGGACCCAAATATTGCAGTGTTGAGTCTCCATTATCTATTACATTAGAATGAGAATTGCTGACATGTAAACTTTACTTAGGTTTAGTAGGTTTTCCAATATAATTTAACATCAGTGAATTGGACTATTATTGAAAGGAAGGAAAAGGCTGTGGATTGTTTCTGTTTGGATAAAAAAATGCTGATTTTCTTAAGTGATTTAGATGTCTATATTCTACTGAAATCCAAATGAGAATCTGTAACTCTGCTGAAATTGCTAATGATGTACTCGCTGTGTTTCCCCTTTTTCTTTTACTAATAGATTTCTGTGTTTTCTTTTAAAGTTCTGTACATGATATACAGAGTAAAAAAATCCAAAATGAGAGCGAGCTAAATGCTGTTCAGGCACCATCCTAAAGCTATTTTGTAATTTTAAATATTTAACATCATGTTATAACATCAATGAATGGACACTTGGCAAGATTGACTAAAACAGATGTTGAAAGAGGAAAACTAGTAACCATTTAACAGTGCAAAAGGGCTCTAACATGATTCAGAGCCTGTGGGAAATGTGATATGACTGGTTATTGTTGTGTCTGCCAATTAAACAAAGCTCATCAAATTATTCATAACAAATAGAGTCTGTTGCAAAATGAACCCATTTTACTCATAGCAGACTGTTCAAAGATGCTTCAATTTCTCTAAGTGCATTTTTTTTGGTCTGGTAGGGATTAGGAGACCATCCACAATGGTCAGCAGTCCCTTTGACTGGTAATGTGCACAATACGATTTTTTTTGTTCTTTCCCTTGATGACAAACTTTGACATTTTGGAGGGAATTGATACTTTCCTATTTGTAAAGAACACTGCACTTTCAGTACAGTTTTATAAGAGAGAAAATAAAAAAGAAAGAGCACCAATACATCCCAACAGCACTAAGAATGGATCCTAGCAATGTATAGAAGCATGATAATAATTTCAGATAACAACTAATGAACTGAACACTTCTGGTATGAATGCTTCAATGTTAGGAAAGAAAAACTGTAGGGATTTAGAGTTCTGGTACCAGTCACACAATAACTGACAGATACTGAGTAGTCATATCCAAGTTCACCATGAACACCTGAATATAGCACACCAAATATAGCACCTTTATTCCAAAGCATACAATACTTTAAAATCCATATATATTTTTATTGTTCTCCCAAAAGGCTAATACTCAAACCATTAGCTGCAGTTTGGAGATGGAAGCCTCATTCACTGAGGTAGAAAGAAACTGGGGAGCTCAAACCTCCGCAGTATTACTGCTGATAAACATTTGCACGCAGACAGTCTCCCACTTGGGTCCTGAACAAGTCAGTGGTACTCCTCAGCGCAGATGTGTTAGAGCCACTCGCTCAGAGATGGTGGGGAGCTGCACAGGAGCCTGGACTGCCTGTGCCACTGGATTACATTACTGGGTCAATACTGCACCAGCTCTCTGTAGAAGGATGTGTCTTCTCAGTTTTGCTAAGTACTGATCTGACTTCTAGGCACTTAAAAATATATTTTAGTAATAACTTTTGTGCTAGAAATAAATTTCTGATTTTTCCTGACTATAAATCTGCTAACCAGTGAAGGAGAAAGAAGCTGCTTACACTTAGGAGAATGGGAGCGCAGCTCTGCTTTGTACTTGCTAAACTCAAGTTATCTACAGAAAGAAAATTCTCCAGCTCTACAGCATAGTCCGCTTTCAGGCTATATGAAAAGATCAGGCAGTGCTGCTTCTCACAACACAGAGACAAAGGTTAATGAAAGCCGAGGCCTTTGGGTTAAAATCTGTTCATTGCTGCCACTGTAACCATTCTGTGGATTAGATAAGAGTGCTTTCTTGCCATGTGGCTCTCCCACAATTAGAAAAGGTTCACATAAATAACTTTTTCATTTCACTGTTTGTGTTTAGACTATTCTGGTTTTTTAGAAACAGCTGTGCAGTTTTGCATCTAAGCTTAAAAACACTTCCAGAGCACTGGAAAACAAGGATGATGCTGTAGCTAAACAGCACGGTAGCAAGATAAAGCCTGTAAAAGCCTCTTGCTCATACCTTACCCCGTTTCAGGCTTTCCCTCACCTTTCAGGCAGAGTATGGACCTTTTTAAAAGAAGCTATAACATAATTAGAACAAAATATAGAACCTTAAGAAACCATGCATAGAATTTCTGGAATAGTTTATCAGACTTCTCAACAATTTTATCTCTTTTACTTCTGAAAAAAATGCTAGCTAGCCTCATTATGCAGAAACAGGTATCCACAAAGCACTGAGCCTCCTGTTTCTAGCAGATCTCTACTCTCTCTTTGCTTCCCATTTTGCTCTGTAATTTTGCAATGCTTCTCAGTGAAAGTACCTTTTTCATGATAATCAGTGGCCACCAGCTTCCCAACCCATGAGCATACACCCTCTGTTCCCAAATAGTCTCTGCCATCATCCAGCTACATCACTGAATGCCAACAGTTTCCCCTGTGCAGAAAACCCACTTCAATGCCTGCACATTCTGGGTCTAAAATTATTTCTATGATAGCATTTATACATACAGCACCTTTTCTCCCAAAGCCTTTTAAACAAGCTAAAGATATACATGCTTTGTCCAGAGGTCATTTAATCCACCGTGGAAATGCAGCCAGCCATGGTTGGAAATGCAGCAATAGTTAATAGTGCATAGCAATATAAGAGCAGTTTAGGTCAGCAAACTATGAAGGCATTTGTTCCCAATGAAGCTGTTGCTGTAATTTAGGAAAGGAGTAAGCAGAATAATTACTCGGTTTGGAGTTTGGCCAGTAGTCCAAAATTAACAGCATTCAGACTTTAGTAAAAATGTTCAAGTGTTTCAAACAGCCACAGATGATGTGGACCTAAGTTTTACATTTCATTTGAAAGATGGATGAGCAGGTCATTTTGCTGTCAATGGGTCCCGTTTGCCTCAGAGCATTTTTTGATCAATACTTTCTACTTCTTTGTGTAACAAAGATTCTTCATTCATCATCTCTCAATCCTTCCACATTCAATGCCTTGCAATCCCTTAGTTATAAACCCCATGGTCTAGTATGGCAAAAATGAAGAAATTGGAGTGTTGTAGTGTGTACACTGGAAAGACTTAATTTTTTTTGAACTAATAATTTTGTCTTCTACCCATCCAATGGTTTTAGGGCAAATGAGGTTTCTGCTAGGAGTTGTTTTTTCTGCTTTTTCTACTTCCTTACCAAAAAAAAGATCAGAAAGAAAAGTGTCCTTTGCAATTTTAATTTGATGATTAACTGGGGATTTGGATGCCCTAGGATTATTTGGGGTTGTCCTGGGTGAGTAATTGTTTCTATCCCTGCCCCATGTGGCATAAAGAATCTTATGGATGCTCAACCCCTTCACCAGCACATAGGGCAAGGGCTTAGCTTAGCCCTGTTAGTTCATTTACTGAAGGCCAGGCTTCTATGATTATGAATCAGAGCTGGTAGATACTCTTGACACGAACATGGACAAAGCTGACACATGACTATTTGCATAAGCAAAAGCCGTAGTGCAGAGGCAGTTATATGGACAACACTTTTTTTTCAAGGGAGCATCTTTCACTCACAGCAATCTGGAATATGCTGCATCCACATTAGTAACATGCTCCTTGCTAGGGTAGCACATCAAGATTGCTGCACAAGTGCAGACTTAGCCAGGCCTGTAATCTACTTTTGATCTTGGCAGTAACCTCCCACTGACATAATTGATAGGTCTGGTTTTAGTCATGGAGTTCACAGAGCCTAACATTTACACTCTGACCCATAATTATATTTAGAATACACACACACCTCTTCCTGCACAGAGACTAAAAAGCTGCACAGTACATCTTTCAGGAAGACTGTAAATGTTCCACTCACCCATCATTCCAAATCTTTCCATCATGCTGTGCAATAGTTGTTAATATGTCGCCAACCTGCTATATGTGTCATACAAAGATGACCAGGGAAATAACTAGGATACAATTTCATTATCCAGGTAAAAAATGTCCTTCCTTACAGCAATCCAGTTATTGAGGAAGTACTGCATGTTACAAGACATGACCAAGATATTTCTTTCATCAAGCATAATGAAGCTGGAGCAAGCAATGCGAGACTTAACATCTCTGTGACTTTCTACCTCAGGAGGCCAATACAAAGCAGAAGGCTTTTTCAAGTTATTTTATTATAAAAGTGAGTGAGTGATATGCATGCTTAAAACATGCACTGAGGGAATGAGAGGCTACAAAATATTAAAGTAACCCTAGACCACATTAGCATAGCTTTGATCTGCAAGAACAGTACTGGCAATAAACTTTAGCTTTGTATGGATTTTTCTAAACTTCACCAGTTTCTTGTAATATCCTTTGTTATGGCAAATCTTAACTTCAAATTCAGCATGCAAATTGCCCCATGTGTTTAAGTCTGCTCCTGATTTATACAAAAAACACATTCTGTTTCTTCAAAGGTTGACTGAACAAAGTCCAAGAACTGTAGTCAAAGGATGCTTTTTTGGTTTCAAGTTAGCAGTTGAAGTTAAAAGATGTTGGCTTATGTTGCCTATACTTAAAATTGTTATACCGTAGTGATCCAGAAAGCTCACCATAAAAATTCCCTAATACTTGTGCAATAAAAATATTATTTGGCGGTATTTTTAAAAGGCCATCTGATTTGTCATCACCAAGGGAGGAGGATCAGTATTCCTTCAGGTGACCAGAGTGCCTGCCCAGGGAAAAGAACATATCCACTTTTGAAATGTTCCATTTTCTATAGATCTGAGTTTGTGTCACTCAAAACAGTACAACAAATCTTGAAAGAAATGGAAAAATGAAACCTATTTCCCAGAAGGCATCATACTAACCACTGCAGCTCATGCACTTTTAATATATTTATGGCTTATATATATTGTAGTAGTTCCTCCTTTGGCAGCCTTAAAATTTTTAAGGAATTTTATTCACTTTCTTCTGGGACTGGAAGTTATTCTCCTCACGAATCAGTCTGTTCCAGAAAAGGATCATAATGGCATTTTGCTGTTGCTTGGAAAGGAGGCGACCGGAGCTCCACGGTCCTGACTAACTTGGAAAGTCAGAGATCAGCTGTGCCGTGAGCTGCATCCCCAGGGCCTGCCCCGGATGCACCACCAGCCAGAAGCAGTAAGCACCAAAGCATTGCTGCACCTGGCTGTACAGCACTCTACCACAATTCTCCAGCTGCATATTGGGTTCATTCCTTGTGATACAAGGTCAACTCTTTAAAAGTCAGATTTTCAGGGGGTTTCCTTCTCTGCACCCGCTAGTCTCAGCGCACCCAATTTGCCTGGGCAAAATCCAAAAACAATTTCCTGAACAGAAGAGCACCACTCCTATTCATAAGCACCAGTGAAGCTAAGCAGCCTTATAGGGAAGCAATTTCTTTCAGAAATGATGGTATACATGGACATTTTACACTTGAATTTTCCTTATTTGGTACATTAGGAAACTGCCAACATTATACAATGTCACCTATTATCACATCCGTAGTAACTGGGCCATGTAATTCATTACTAGTACCTATTGCTATGGAGCCAAATGTTTAACACAAAATTGCTTACATGGCTTTGACTTAGCAAATCATATGCACTGAATGAATGAGAAAATATTGTCTAAATCATTATTTTCCAGTTATTATCTGAATTCTTTGTTGTCGTATTCTGTTTTATTCATTTTGATAAGCACTTAATTTAACATCAAGTAGTTTTTTCTTCTAAGTAATGGGATCATCTTCTCCCAAAAGCAATTCCTTTTACTTTCTTTTTTTGTTTTGTTTTGTAAAAGGAAATCATCACCATGTAATCCAGACTAATATCTCCCCTGACAACGTAACAGCAAAATACAGGGATACATGGCTCAAAATGTAAGCAAATAAAAGCAAAATATTGTATGTCCAAACCTGTCTTCCTTAGGCTGTCAAAATTCCTAATGAAGACTGGCTATATGTGATATGCTCCATATCAGTACTAATGGCTTTCTAAGGACTACAGCTGTAGTCATCTGCCAGTGATACAGCCTAGATATCCTTTGCTATGCAATCTAAAATGTGATATACATATCCCGTAATTCCAAGTAAGAACTTAATTTCAATATGTATTTTGTTCCTCTCAAAGGGAACAAGTATTACAATGCATGAAATAAAGCCTTGAAAAAGGGAAAAAGGATATCAAGAACCTATAGCTAAATCAAAAAGAATCTGGAAACTACAGCAGTTCTTCGAGTTCGACCAACTCTGCCTAAGTCTAAATGGAAAAATAAAACTATATGTAAAGATACATGTTTATACATGACCTTAAACCCCCTCTTAAAGAGTGATTCTTCTCGAAATTACCCTATTGCCAAACCCCCACTTATTTTGAAATGGATTATTTTCAGAGGAAAGGAATTGGAAGTCAATTAAAATCAGGAATATTCAGTTCCTTTGAAAGTCAGACCTGGAGTTATGCTAGTCCAAATATTTAAGAACTGTTCTTAAAGTTGCAGTATTTCTTTAAATGTTCAGGATTTTTGCTACTGTGAAATTTTCTAAGATTAATTCATAACAAAAATTATCATCACCTCACTGGGATCCCTAGGGACACTTCTAAAAGCTTTTATGCAGACTTTTCTTTTTTTCACTAAAAAGAATTATGGTAAAATTCTGCACCCATCTCAAAATTTACATTGATATATGATCTATAAAAACATAATGGCATCCTGATTTCTTGATTTGAATTTCTTATATCTGCAGCAAAAAGGAGTGGGAAAATGTGACATTAAATGTTCTGCTCAGTACTCAGCCTTAAAGTTTGAGTAAATGACTCATTTGAATTTTCGTGTTAACTTATCTCTTGACAAATACCATACGGAATGGACAGGCAAAAATAGAGGTAGCATTTTGAGGAATTTGTTTGCTGCCATTTGGAGACTGTCATTTCAGAGCAAATGGAATTCAGTTTTATCTCTTTTGAGTGAACAAAACCTGATGTATTTAAAGTGTAATAACTTTTGTAGAATTTCACATGGTAACTTCACTAATCTGGAACAAACAGACTGGAAGACAATTTTTTAAGGATCAATATGGCATGTGGTTGTCAGAAACACAATAAGCTCTTTTTCCAAAAAAAGTTAAGAGGATTAAAATGATCCTGTAGTTCTATAAAGAAAAAAATCCCAAATTTTTAGTTACAAATTGCGTTTTAAATATGTTTCAGATATAAGATTCGTGGTACTGAGCAAAGGTGCATCTTTATTAGACCGTCTGTATCTAAATGAAATTACTGTAATTATAATGAATCATGCATTTGTGTAATGCACCAGTAACACAAAAACCCCACAACGTATTTTGCATTCTTATTCCGCTTTTCATGATGAGACTTCCCAGAGTTCATTACAAGAAACATATAAATGTAATTCGGTGATATTTTAGAAATAGTACCTTGGAGTAAGATGGTTTAACTAGATAGAGTGCAGAATTTGACCTAGCAAATATACAGTGTAAAGCATTTGTCCAATGCTTTGCCGAAGTTTTGAAAAAGTTTTGCTTAGTGCAATGTTTTTCAGTCTTTTGACTTCCACTTCCCTTTCTTGTTTTCTAGAGGAGGTGAAAGTCCATGAATAGCAAATTCAGACCTACCATGAACGGGCTTGCTTTTCTCAGTCAGCTTTTATAACATTTTAGGAAATTGCCCTAAGCCACTGGTGTAGGTTTGAAAGCATTGTGTTAGTGTACTGCAACAAAACAAGCATTTCTAGTTACATCTAGATTTTAGAGAGTTATCTTCTACAATATACTTTGTAGCTGAAAAACACTACTCTTCACATTTTTAAGGAGGACAGGGACTGAATTCTTCAATGTGTCCAAGAAGTAAAAATATCAATTACAAAAGAGAGAAAGAGGAAACCAAGAAGAGTTTGACAGCACTGATGATAAAATATGAAATTCTTATGGTTTATCTAACCTGTTTCATGCAAAACAACAGGGGAATTGGTATTGTCAGTTAATCATTGCTCATCTGTAGGTGATTCCTAGAGGGTCTGATCCACCATGCTAGACACTACAGAAACATGTTGTGAAAATGCTCCTTTTGTCCAAAAATGTTTTTAGTTAATAGTCAGCTATAAGGCAAGCTTCTAAACTGTATCTTTAAAGGGGCACCATGAAAGACCCGCTCAGGATGTGTAAGACTTCTAGTTGATGTGTAAGACTTTTATACTTTTCAGCTGATCTGGATACAGGTTCTGACACAAAACTGCCAACCCTGCAGGCCTCAGTCCAAGCTGGCTTCCTGGATTAAACAATGAGCAACAACATTGCCAAAAATTTCACAGCACTAAATAAATGTGACCGAACTCTGCGTATTTCCCTCCAGTCCCCAAAGCCTCTTACCTGAGGCTAGCATTTGCAGTGGAGTATGCCATGAATGTACAGGAGTACTCTGTGAATGCTTGGTACTACAGCCTTTTTATGCTGCTCACTGCTTTTATCCTGAGACAGAAGAAGGTGAGATGTAGCCGGGGTCCCACACGCTCAGTAGCAAGGTTGTCCCTCTTCAGACATCTGACCTGTTTGGAGAACATCTCCCTGGAGCCAGGTGGTGTGGTTAGATTGCAAAGGCAAACCTGAACCAGCACAGCTAATTCTGTAGGGCCCTCCAATGCCACAGCCACAGCCCTGACCAGGGCTACACAGCCCAGGCTACTGCAGATAGACAGCTGATTGTGGCAATTTACCTTAATGCTAGATGCATTAGAGGTGCATCTATGTACCTCTCCATTTCTGTGTAGACCACAGAACTTCCACTGTGTAGAAGTGTTCCCCTCCAATGAGGAAGGGAAATTAAATCTTCTCTGTTGATTTTAAGTAATAAAATAAACCAAAACACTGATTTATATATTTTCTGTGGTTAGAAAAGAATGATATATGTCTATCTTAATTAATTTGTACTACCATGGCCAAACTTCCCAAATATGTTAGTTTGAAAAGGCAGACACTTCTCACGTGTCTTTGAATATGTACCAAACATGGATCTGTCTCCAAAAGTGCATGTAAATGATAGTAGCAGGATCATTCTCTTTACATGTGGTTTGTGTGCTATTGCATACCTACAATTCCACGGTACAGAATGTAGTTGAGGTGCTTACCTGAGGCTGATCCAGAAATTGCATTTTTAAATGTGTGTTCCTGCACTGCCAGATTAACTAGCTGTCAGGCATGAACTGCAGAGCAGATTGGACCATCTGTGAGGGAATGTGGCAAGAAAGGTTTCTATCCAATAGTCTGAATTCTTTCTCCACAGGAAATTTTGCTACAAGATGCCAAATGGAATTTAGAAATTAAAGAAAAATTAATTTTGAAGTTATAATTAGAACACAGAAAAGAAAGGAATACATAACAGAGCACTGAGCCCTGCTTGAACTAAGCTAATAAAATCTCCAGGGAAAAGGCTAGCTGCCTGGTTCTGTGCTCTTCCTAAGGGTGGCAGGAGGGCACTGCAGGCCAGCAGTGGCTGCCCTGGGTTTCACACCACAGCGTAGAGTGAAGAAACACATAGACATGGAGGTACAGGTCTACTATGCCACAGCAAGTATGGGCTTAGAAAGGTTTGCATCACATGGATGAGACCTTTGCAACGCAGCTCTTCTTCTCCATAGTAAATGCATTTTAGACTGCTTACCTATTCTCTGATCACCATAAACATATTAGTCAGCCTGAAAATTCACAAGATCGACACCTGTGCTTTGCCCTCCAAGTTATTCAACAAATAACTTGTCATCTCTTAAGGTTTTGGGAAAGACAACTATCAGGCTCCCCAGTCAGAAGCCCTAGAAAAAGCAGCACAGATTGAAACTGCAATCAAGACCAGGGCAGAGGCATGAACTCAAGCAAATGCAGGAACCAGAGCAGAAGCAGGGAGCCCATGTGCAACGAAATCTGAGTTTGTTGTTGGCTGTAACAGCAAAAAGCCTGAAGTTATCTGCTGCAGCAGGTGATGGGGCACAACCCTCCTCCGTGGGTGTCATTGTTTTGCTGTGAATGGAGCCACAGCGCACCTCACCCTTTGCTGACAACAACCAATATTTACTCAAAACCCACAGAAAGTTGATCAGCCCACGAGACTGTAAAAGAAAGACAATCAACAACTTTTTGGAGCTATTATTTTCATTAGAAAGAAAACATCTGCCCTGCTGAATGTGCAGAATCCCAACAGATGTGGGTAGGTGGTGGGAGGAAGCAGTGCACCACTGCAAAAGAGCAAAGCTGAGCTACAGCCAAATGGCACACTGAGTGGCTGTTTGCCTCCCTGCGTTTACAGTCTGCCCTGGTAACGTGTGTGGTCTAAAAACAATAAATTCAAAGTTAAAGTTTTTGATGTGGGAACATATAACTGTGTGTGGGAAAATGTATTCTGTTAACATTTATGTTCGTTTAACAGGCATTCATTTCAAAGTGAGTTCTGAGATATAAAAATAGCAGAAATATGCAAGGGAAAAAAATGTTCAACATTTTTCTTAAGCTTTGCTCCCATCTGTTAGATTGAAGTACTCAATTAGATACAAAACTATTACTTTGACTTATACACCACCTTTCCTCCAGAAAATACAATGTCATTTACAAAGGATTCATTCAGCCTCAGAAAAATAAGTACTATTAAACTCCCTTTAGCGAATGGGACACCTGAGCCAGCGGAAAGTTCAGTGAATTACCAGTGAGCTAACAGGAAATTAGGGACACAGAAAGAAACCAGATCCAAACCCCTGGTTACTAATGTCATATTTTAAACACTAGATACAATGTTACTGCTTATGTTTTTAAGCTGAAAGTCGTGGAATTATTTAAAGACATTTCTTAACAGACAACAAAACTGTTCAGAGAAAACAGCTTGAGAAGGCAAAAGGCTTTTCCCCGCTTTTTTGCTTTCCAATCTCTAAACAATATTAATGGGGGCATTAAATAGACCTGCTTTGGGGGTATTTTTTTACCAGTTTTGCCTGATGCTGCACAGGACATGGTACATTATTTTTTTAAGTGAACTCCTTTTAACAGTAAACAATACTACAGTCAGTGGGAGGCATATAAAGATTGCTCAAAAACCTCACAGTCAGGTGAGTTGGAACCAGTGTCAGGGAGGAAGTAAAGAATAAGGGAGAGAATTCCCAGGAGATAAAGATGCAGAAAGACAGACAGAATTAATTCTCAGCAGCATGGAGTATTGGAGACAGAACAAAAGCAAAGACGAAACAGCAGGAAACTACACTTACTGTCATCCTATTAGATTTGGTCATTAATAATTTTTTTTTTTTTTTTAAATGCGTGGCATCAGTCCTACAGATCTGCTGTAGCTGGGCTGAATTTTTAAACCATGTTTCTGGAGAACAGGTCAGATTCCTCTTTCCCTTTTCCAGTTACAAGAAAGGTAATGATAGCAGAAACTTAGTGCACCTTGCACCAACGGCTTTGCACCAGCACAGAATCATCCCATACCAGGAAAGTATGTCCATCGCTAGCCACAACAGCTTTATGACAACATTGTGCAAAGTGACTAGACAGAGGGAGATGAAGGGAATCCTCTGAGTATTAGATCAAAATCTGGGACAATCTCTGCTGTCAGCATGGTGAATACAAATCCATCTGCCATGGTGAAACAACTCTGAATTACACTAGTGTACCTGACAGCAGAATCTGTATCTAAAAAGTTTCTCATCCATCCTTTCTACCTTCAAAAAAGGGGGGAAAAGAATTTTTTTTTTTTTTTTTTTTAAATGCGTAGCATCAGTCCTACAGATCTGCTGTAGCTGGGCTGAATTTTTAAACCATGTTTCTGGAGAACAGGTCAGATTCCTCTTTCCCTTTTCCAGTTACAAGAAAGGTAATGATAGCAGAAACTTAGTGCACCTTGCACCAACGGCTTTGCACCAGCACAGAATCATCCCATACCAGGAAAGTATGTCCATCGCTAGCCACAACAGCTTTATGACAACATTGTGCAAAGTGACTAGACAGAGGGAGATGAAGGGAATCCTCTGAGTATTAGATCAAAATCTGGGACAATCTCTGCTGTCAGCATGGTGAATACAAATCCATCTGCCATGGTGAAACAACTCTGAATTACACTAGTGTACCTGACAGCAGAATCTGTATCTAAAAAACGGAACTTTACTTAGAAATCCCAAACCAGCATTTTTTAAGCATGTACCCGCTCTTAAGGAAGAAATTTAATTGAACTTTTTAGAAATCACTCTATAATTAAAGTATTGGAATGAATCAAATCTCTGAAGACCAAAAAAGGACTGAAAACTGTCTCTAACCTTATCCTTTTTCCAGCGTCAGCCACAGGAATATGGCCATGTGACTGGATATGTGATATGGACATGGGACAGTGATATGGACCCAGGGACGCACTCTTAGTGTTCAGAAAAGAAACTTCTAAATGACACTCTAGTAGAAAAACAAAAACTCCAAAATCAAAATGAAATGGTAATTTTCCAGTTAAATCACGTCCTGGAGCTTTGAAGTAACTCTCAGCCTTCAAGAATAGTAAATAAATTGTATTTATGCACTTTAACACTTGGAATAATGGGAAGATCAATGGACTGCAGGGATAGGGATACATTTTGTGTAGGGATGCATTTTGTGACTACATCCTGGTCTGTCTCTGAAAGATGGTTGAGTAGCTCAGGATGAGAGGAACCATTATGACAGCCTAGTCTGACTCCTGTATAGAGTCTTAGCACTTGAGCCAAAGCAGAGGTACTTGGGGGTAGCAAGGTTGTTCCCCCAGCGGACGACAGAATCCTGGTATGCCCCTCACTGTAAAACTGTGCAATTGTAGCATCAGAAATCTACTTCTTAGCTTGGTACTTGTAATTCTTGATCAGGGCTTTAAAATTCTTTTCAATAACTATGTTGGCCAAATTTTTTAAGTATCTCTCTTACTTTAAAGAAAGTTTCTGAGCTCTCAAGTCACTTTTACAGGATACGGTACCCCTGTCTTTTAATATTGTACTGGATATCGTTGTTCTGTCTCAGAAGGCATTATGGACTTCTGCAGAGTTTCCTTTTCTGGTGCAAACTCACACTGAAGTATAGAAAAAAACAGAATGAAAATAAAAATTTAAGTAATGCCCAAATCCCAGGTCTTTAATGTCATATATCCAACACCTGTATGTATGTGAGTGAGAAATGAAGGCTGACATTCAACCCAGAATAAATATGCATGAAAGAAACTTGAGAAGTTGGTTTACACAGTAAATTGTGTATGTGTTTGCAATGTTATGGGTAGAGCCACTGTTATGCTTGCTTCCTTCTTCTCTTTTATCTCCCAACCAAGTTACTGAAAGATGAGCTTTACCACCATTTTATTTGAGGGTTTATGGCAACTCTCTTGGTTATTGACCTTGTTACTCCCACAGTGCTCATTCAGTCACTCAGCACAGCTTGCCTTCAGCCCTTTGCTCAGCTTCCTCTTCAAAGCAAAGGCACTTCTCTAGGACTTTGTTGAACCAGAGCTACTTAAAAGCCACAAGCACAAACTGGTCATTTGGCAAAGAATATTATTGTTACGCAACTGACATCATCAGACTTTCTCAATTAGCACTTATGTATGTAGCATATGCTTAAGGGCTTGTTTGCAGTGCACTTGGCTGCAATAAGTGTGACTCCCAGATGGAGAACTAGCTTTGTCTTATCCATGTTGCCCCCCATAAAATGTTTCCACATACAAATGAAGGAACACAGTTAGAAAAAAAGAAAGCGGAACTAGAGAAAACACCCTGGTGGGGTTTCTTTTTAATTATATGCATGCTCTTTTGGCCTATTCCACAATGCTAAAAATGAATACCACAGATGGAGAGTGAGTGTTAAAGGCCCATTGAATATTGAAATTTTACTGATCTGTTATAACAGGAAACATCTGTGCTAAATTCAGTGTTTAATAGTTCTTCCCATTTCTCATTTCAGTTGTGGAACATCAGTATTTACAGGATGCTACCAAGAAATTGTTTGAATTCATGGTCACAGTCACTTCTAGAATAATACTGATTTGTTGCTGTGAATCATTTCAACAACTATGGACTTTGGAATGCCAATGTACTTAGTCAATTATCCTATGGTTAATCCAGAAGTCAAAGAATTGCAGTTCCAGAACTAACAGAGAAATAAGTATTTCAATTCTTTCTAGTAGGCTACATTAATTTCTATTTACTTTAACAAAGTCAACGATTCTTTTACCATTCTGCATCACCACAGCTGAACTTCCCTATTGCTTGAATTATCTCCCGAGCAAGCTAATTTCCAACATACAATTGTCACTGAAATAAACAATGGATCATTCAGCACTGAATTTTATATAGTACAACATACAGGAGGAAATCTTCGAAGAGGAATAGCTGTCTCTAGGAAACTTGTTTCTCAAATGAACTCAGTAAAATATCTACCATACCTCTCCAAATAACCCCTTCCTACCTTCTTCTGCCCTGCCAAGAAGAACGAGGCACGCATTTTCAGTATGTAGTCCTTTCTCTTGTTAGATGAAATCTGGTTCCAATAATAAAGAAAACTGTTGTGGGACTGAAGGGAACAACAGCATCCCCTCCACCCAGCAGCCAGGAGGGAGGGAATGGGAATGCAGAAGGCAATCTGACTGGACAGACCAGCTAGAAGCATCTTGCATTGCCTGAAGGGTTCTGCCAAAGTCTTTGTCTAAGGACTTCTCTGCCTTTTTAGCTGTTTTCTTGTGAATTGAACTGGGATTATCCTGACAGGGCATGTGTGGGGAGATACTGCCAGGCCATCCTCCTCCAGCTTAATTTGTGACATTTTATTCACTATAGTATATTGAGCATATGTATTACTCAGCCAGCCATGCAAAAATGTAGTTAACCATTCCTACCTAGAGGCACATTTGGTCTTTTCATTTCAAGATATCAACTTGTATTTTACGTGGCTGGGGTGTATATAGTTTTCAATTTCAAATAAGTTTGGTGCTCATGAAGGAGTCTGAGATTCTTCAGTGTCAGAGAATGACAAATGATCCATAGCTTACACCTGGCAAAAGCTTTTCCTACACATTCCCTCAGGGGCCTAAAACATAATCTGCAGATAATACACTGCTTATTACAAGCTACAATCTGACAGTCATATTCTTTAGTGGTGTCGATTTGAAGAACAATTCTGCTCACCTGGAATAAAAAGTAATTCCATGCTAGTCTTATAGCCCTACCTTCAGAATTACAACAGCAAAGTTTAGGTATGCCCATCTTAGCATAGAAAATAAGCATAAGCTTGTGCATTTTCCAGAAAAGCTTGCAACAGCATAACCCTGATAAAATCCAATCCCAAGGACCACATCTCCCATCACTGCAGCAGACTGAGAAGCCACACTGAACTTTCAAATGCCCTTGTTACACCTGCAGAATTGCCAAGGAATAAAAGCAGGTGGCTGATTACAAAATCTGCTTATATAAATCCCATTAAAAAGATCACATTGCTTGTCCCAAATCAATTAAGATTGCTCAAACTGATTCAAATCTATATGCCAAACAGAACATGAACCTAAGTTGAAATGTTAAGGTTCAAAAAGGTTAAATACTTGCCATATTGTTTTACTGCTCCTTTCTTCTGCCTAGCTCCAGACATTTGTGGAAGGCAAAGCTCCTGAAAATATTTTCAGGCAGTTTTTCAAACCAGGTTTTCAGAAAGTATGTTTATCCTAACTGATGCTCAAAGTATTTAAGGCTTCTTCATCCCTCAAGTAAGCCAATTTTCTATCCTATAATCTTCTCTAATCTTGTAGAAATATAGGAACTGCCACAATACATCAGATCTAAGTGTCTACCCAATCCAGAATCTCAGATCTGCTAAGACTAGCAAGAGCTGTTTCAGGCCCCGGAACAAACAAAACATTTGTGGTCGATAATTAACCACCTCAAAAAGTCTGCTTCCCCCACTGTACTCCCTCATCCTCCCATTCTTTACACTTGCTAATAATGACTACAGTATTGCAATGCAGAAAGCCAAAACGTGCTAGCTCCCGAGTCAGAGCAAGGAGACACTAGGGTGAGGGTAGGTGAGAAAAGAACAAAGGATGTTGCAAGGAAAGGTCCCCTCTTTCCCCTACCTTCAGTATTGCCCCTGAAAGTGCCTCCTGGCTCTGGTGGCCAGAACCACTTGTTTCAGACCCAGGTGTTGAAAATAATGCAGTCAGCAGGTACAGAAGAAATGATTGCCTGGAAATATTTTTTACTACTGATTAGTCTGGCTATGCTGTGAAGACTTTTATCTAGTCACATAACAAGTTTGTGCTTCTCATTGTTTTTCCTTACTATCAAAGAGATTTTTGTTTCATTGTTCATATCTCTCTGTTTGTATGTACTCTGTGTATTTTAATCCTATTCTTCTTTTAGCTTTCTTGTCTGTTTGTTCTTCCCTTTTCCTAAAGACTCAATTTCAGTGACAGCAGCTCCACAGAGATGCAGGTTTTGCTCTCATGAGCATGTTAACTTGTAAGAGTCATCATCAATCAGCACCTGAATGTTTAATGTCTTTCAAGTTCCTTTACTTTGGCATGGTTCTCTGCCTTTTGTTTTAAGTACTTTCAAGTGTATCCTCTTCAGATATGTTGTCTTGTTCTTGATGTCTTCTTTATTCATAAGAACCATCAATCAATATCTGAAACAAATCTGCTTTCTATTTGTTGTTAAAAAGTCTCCCTCCTAAGTACAGTAGCTAGAAAGGGAAGGGAGAGAGCATTGTTGGTTTTACTATGTATTCATCTCTTTCAGATGTGCTTCTGTTTGATGTGAGGGAGGTGAACAAGCAAGGCAGCTTCAAAAGGCAGTACACTTGTGTTGTTTTTTCTTAAAACCATAAAGCTCAATCCCCGGGGTGGAGGGAAGGAGGTTGGGTTGGGTCTCAGTCTTCCAATGATGTTTGTTGCACATGTTTAGCCGTTTCTTACGCAGCCCAATGAAGGGAAATGTCCTCAGCAGGCATGCTGGGGTTTCCAAAAGCACATCTATTCTTTACAGTATTGACACTGCAGTGCTGATTCATGGAAGCTTTCCTACATGTTACAGATCACAGCTCTATGAAAAATCTGCTTTAACGATGATAAATTCAATGCAAAATTTTACAGGCCATACAATCACCCCTGAAATAGGTCACTGACAACAGTGAAATTCCAAAATAAGACAGAATGCAGGTGGAAAAAAGTCTGCAGCCGTACTATCCTTTCCAGTAGTGTATAACCATGCAGAAATTTAGCCCAGCCTACTGAAGAATAGAACTAATTGTAATGAAAGTCAGGGAGTAGGCCAGCTCCTTACCTATTTTAAGGCAGGAGTAATATGCAAGCACACGACATTCAACACATAATGCAAGAGCATGGGCGGCCCAGATTTATTGGGATTTGTTCTCCTCTTTTATTTGGTTCATCTAATCTGTGCTTTTCTGATTTGTTAAGCTTTCAGAGACATACCCCAAGTGAACACAGTGTACCCATGAGGAAGACAGACAGACACATAAGCCAAGAAATAGCATTCCTCTAAGGCAGCTAAACAAGTAATGCACTGTTACAAAAAGCACTAGGCTAACATCAAAGGAAATAAGCTAAAAATGACTTTTTTTTTTAAGTTGGAAGTAGGAGCAGATGACCCACTTATTGTACAATTATATTTATGCTTTGCAGTTGTATTTGGATTATCTTCTTTATTTACAGCTGTTTATAACACAATCTATTCAGTAGGTCGTATTTTTAAAATTATTAAAAGGCACACATATACAGAATGCATTAAACTTGCAAGAAAACTTAAAATTGCAAGAATGCAATTCCTAGTCCCAGCTGTGCTGGGACTTTCCTTTGAGAAGGAAAGTCAGACAATACTCTGGGTGATGGGTCCTGGAAGAAGACTACCTTATCAGGGGCTACAGAGTATGAAATGCATCTTGCAGAAGAAACTCATATTCCACAAGACTATGCTTATGCAAATGAGTGGTTTTCTCTCATATCAGAAAACAAAGTTTGCTGATCAATTATTTAATTGTGAATTTAATACTGAAAAGTCTGATAGCTCAATAGCTATTGCTGTAAAGGAAGTTTCAGACTCATGTGCAGCTGCTGTATGTTTGACATAGGCCATGAATCCACACACAAAACTCCATCTAAAAATGTCTATTCAGAGTTATTTGATATTAAAAAATCCTAGGAAAGATGAAACAGGCAGAATAAATTCTGGATTAAAAAATTGCATTATAAATTCAGCCACATAAAAATTTTCTTGCTCTATAACCTCAGATGTATTAGCATAACTACCACATGAATATTTTTTCAGATACCAGTGGGTAATTATAGGAACACAGGGTGGATCCTCAGCTGGTGAAAATCGTTATAGCTGCACAGAAGCCAATTTATGCCAGCTGAAGTTCTGGCCCATAAAATTTCTTCTAATCCTGAAAGAACATCTTGTACTACAGTGTTATTGGTCTTCAGGTGATTGAAAACCATCTTGATGAACAGTGTGGTCTCAGGAGAAAAACAGGACTGTATGCCTGAAAAATTTCTGCTGTGTTCCTTTATTTAACTTGATTAGAATGATATATTTAAGCAAAAGCATGCATGGTACAATGCACCATTAGTCACATGCTGCTTCTCAATAGTGAAACCATCAATTTTATTATAGATGTGAATATGTGCAAGAGGTCTAACTATAATTGCAGCATTAGCCAAGAAGCAGATGGGGATTCTGATTAAGAGTATACCTCCTGGGTATATGTTGTACAAGCAGCATCTCTAGCAGAAGAGAAAAGGTTATCAAGCCCTCTTACAGTATATGCAAACTAGATATAAACACAGCAACATAAGCTAGAAACTTGGTTTTGGACACTGTGTGTTTAAAAAAAGGTTCTATTTCATGTAAAGTAGGCAAAGCACTACAATGCACTCCATGCAATACAAAATATGTGTTCTATCTGTTCCACGGAAGAGCAGTTTGAATTATCTATTTTTAAACTTAGAATTTAAAAAAAGTCCAGATGACTACAGTAGGTATGAGTGATTTCAATGTGGAAAATGAAGTAATGTGCAAATGCTGGTTGTTATGGAAAAGAGAGATCAGATCTACTCACTTGGTAGAAGAATAACTACTTTTTTTTTTTTTAATGGATCCTTTAAATTTTATGGTTAATATATTTAAACCTTAAATTTAAGAACTTAATTTCAGGCGTTTTTTTAAGAATCAAGGTTTTTGCAAATACCAAACTATCACTTGCCTTACCCAGAGCATGAGTAACAAACATACACAACTCTAAAGAATAAACCTTCCACTCACTCTTGAAAGTCACATCAGGACACAGTGTAGCTTGCATATTCCAGGTGTCATTTTCCTACATCAATCTCCCAACTTGCTTTATAGTCCCTGAGATTTCTGTTTCCTGATTTTCTAGTACCTGTGTTGTATTCAGCTGTCGGAAATTTTGTCATTGCCAGTGGTACAGAACTGTAGCAGAGCAGTCTTACAGTTCATATTGCCCTGGCAGACCAGCAGACAACTATTAGTGTGTCAGAAGTATCCAGTTTAATTCAGACAGCATTCTCTATGATTGATCAGTGGATTAATATGAAGACCCAGAGCATCCTCGTTTTTCCAGAGGATCCTCTTTTTTCTGCAATGATTTTCACGCAGGATATTGCAGCTCTCACTCACTGCACCTCATACAGATTCAAATGTGGCTGAAAAAAGCCATTTCAGTATGTGATGCAACATGCAGCAAGTAACTCTGAGTAGCTATTGCACAGTCCCTTCTGACAAATACCTGTCTCCATTTTTTCTATTCTCATTATGTGCCAAAGACTCTTTCTTGTGATACTTTTTATATAAGGAACTAATTCCTAAAACAATTTATGTTATATATTCATAGAATATTGTATATGCTATACAAATATAACAATTAACCAAGCTGAGAGAGAGCAGCTCAAGCAAAGTAGGTAACTTCACCAAGTGACCAGATAAACATAGAATCATAGAATCATTTAGGTTGGAAGAGACCTCTAAGATCATCGAGTCCAACCGTCAGCCCAACACCACCATGCCCACTAAACCATGTCCCTAAGTGCCGCATCTACACTTCTTTTAAATACCCCCAGGGATGGGGACTCAACCACTTCCCTGGGCAGCCTGTTCCAATGTTTAACCACTCTTTTAGTAAAGAAATTTTTCCTCATGTCCAACACGTTGAAGATGGCAAAGGTTACGATTTCAATATTTGGATTCACAGGAAAATTATTTATCAGGAGTCTTCTACCTCTAATGTTCATTACATTGCAGGAGAGCCATTCTTTTTGAGTAGATAATAAAGGTAATTGGAATTACTCATGTAAATCAAATGGAGAAGTGACCTAAGGAAAAAAAAAAACAAATCCGCACTCCAAAAACATATTTTGTGACAATGCTATAGAGGCCATTGGGAGCAGCTCCTTCCTCCAGAACACAATCGCATCTGCTCTCTGTGGACTAACGTGCCATAGCATGCAATTTTGTGCTACATAAACTCATCTTGAATATGCACTGTGCAATCTCTCATTCAAATGCTGTACAATTATTCCCACAACACTGCTTAGCTCTCTCACCATTATTGCTGATATTTCTGTCAACACTGAAAAGATAAATTAATTCTAGCAATGACTGATGCAGGATTGCCAAATGAAGTGATGCAGATAGCAGGGAGGAAGGCATGTTCCTCCTCCTTTTGCAACTCCTTTTTTTCCTAGTTTTCTTCTTACCACTTTAAGCAATCCTTCATAAGATGCTCATAATGCCATTCTGGTTTCCCTACTGGGTTCTCTAGTGAGAAGTAAATCCAGAGACTGATCCCTATGGTCTTAGTTTCCAGGCAATCTCCTCACAAAGATCCAGCAGCCTGTTCTGTACCTGACAGATCTACCACCCTATTCCAGAACAATTCCTGCCTGCAGAAAATACAGCTTATAATCTTTCTCCCCTAAATGCTCTCTACTTTCTTGATTACTGTGGCTAGTATCACCATTCAACCTGTCAGTCAGTTCTGTAATCTTCACATCATCTTCAGCTTACATTTTTCTAAGTTCATTGCAAGGCTGTGCTAAATCACACCAGTAATTTGCACTAGTGTTAACTTTGCTAAAATACAGCACTTCCTGTCCACCATCACAGCCTAAATTCTTGTCCAAGTTCTATCTCCTGTCTCAGTTACTGCAAATCCTTTTCTTGCTCACATCCATTGACAATACTGCTGTGAAGAGTAGTTATCAGCCAGTCATTTTGATCATATCACCTCAGTTTCTGTATTCCCTCTTTATTAATATACTTTCACACACACCCACACACTGATCAATCAGTCTTGACAACTCCTTAGATGTTGGTGTCCCAAGGTCACTGCCAACTGTGGTGACTGGTATGACCTTAGAGATTGCTCGTAGAGTTTTCTAGCTGTCTGCTGTATCCTAGACTCGAAGCTCTTTGGAGTGAGCAGGGAAAGGAAGTGATCTGTATTTTTCTCCTTTATTCATGGAACATCCAGCACCATGGGCCACTCTCCATGAAGCATGCTCTTTTATGCCAAAACAATGCATCAAACATGACAGCAGATTTTCCCTGCTGAGAATACCTTTTTTTGTAGTCTAACATACCAGTTCTGCTATGGCATATGGGTCCTATGAGACTTACTGTCTTCTAAAAGAGAGAAAAATCTTTTAGCTGGGACACTTTATAATAGTTCTTAATTATAAAAACAATAGTACAATGAAAAATTCCTCAGGCTGGGATGGTATGGCTATCATTTCACACATTCTAGATTTAGTAACTATGATAAGAGGCTTCATAAAAAATCTGGGGGTCACTGAATACACAAAATATACTTTTTCAAGTTTACAAGCTCCATTTCAGTCATTTAGTCCGACACAGATAGTTCTACAGTTCTTAAAATATTGTCTCTATTTGCTATTACTAACAGCAAATCCTTAACAAACTAAGTTTAGCAAAGAATTTACACTCTCACCCCCTCTTGAGACATTAGCGCTTCTTAATAATTCAGAACCTGGGAGAAAGTTGACTGTGCTAGAGATCTATTTCTAAGGAAAATTCTGCAATGCTGTCAAAGCATACAGATGAGGTGCAGTATAGACCTATCTGGCTAATTATATACTCGCCTAGGTATGCAGGTAGCAATGGAGGTTGGCAATATTAACCCACATAAGCTGGCAATCCAATGATTAGTGGAAATGCAGGTCGATTTGCAGCCCATGCTAAGGCCTGCGCCGCCATGGCTACATCATAACTGGCACTCAGTTCCTTTGAAATGAGCTAGAGTATGCCTCAAGAACGTTGACTGATGTGGGAAAACAATGATGCTCCAGACTGATGCTAACAAGGCCCAGAGGACAGCATTTGGTCCCGCTCATGTGAGAGATCCCACTTAGTGGTAATACTTGCTGCCTATCCAAGAGTATTTTTTGCCCTGCCACACTTTGCAGTACGCACCTATTCCTTGTGGCATTTACACATACTGCTGTAATTAAGATTCTGCTTTGATTTCCAATATAAAACATACCATATTAGTAGTAACTTCTTCTCTGAAATGATTCCTACGTTTACTACATACACTTCCTTATGATTGTTTTACTGGAAGTGGAGAGAGATTTTGGTTAATTGTGTTTCATTAGTAAATTTCTTATGTGATAAAAATTGTTCACTTAATTTGAAAGGAAACATTTTGTGATTATCCAAAATCTGGTATCAATTTTATCACCGAAATAAGAGAAGTGTTTATTATATATACAATTTTGATGTTTCCCTTAGTGGGATTTGTCTATGTTAATGAAATATTTAGATTAACCTTCAGCTCTTACTGTTATTTTGCAATGTGTTCAGATTGAGCTGTTGACCAACCAAATTTGAGGTGGCTACCCATGGCCTTTAGCAGTATTTCAGAGAACAAACGCTCTCAAGTCCACTGTGTTCAGAGCCGAGCACTGTTGAGCAAGGTAGGAGGATCCAGTTCCAAATTATTTCTGCCACAAGTGGCACAAAATAAAAAAGAAGAGGCTGGAAACAGGCAAATTCCGTTTTCACTTCCATAAAAGGAAAGACTGGAGCACTGGACAGGAGAATTCAAGGTTAATGATTAATGGGCAAAGAATTTCTTGCAAAGCATTGATAATTCTCTCCTTTTCCCATCTCTTGGCAGAAGGGTACATTCCCCAACTCTCATTCAGAGAAAGAAGAAATGAAAAGTTTGCAACTTCTCTCATTTTTGTTGCTTTCTTGTATCATCACCCCAGCAAATACATATGGAGGAAAGAAAAAAGGTAATATCCTATCAAACATAAATAGTGAATATGAACTTTTTTTTAAATGTTTATGCTATAAAAATTAAGTAGTATTGACTGTCTGGTCATCAGCATGTTGGGGTTTCGGGGGTTTTTTGAGTGTTATGTTCCCTTAAAATATGGCATTTATAACTGTCTGTGTTTATTGGAAAATGTAGTTGTTTGTAATTACAACAAACATTTCTCAGTGGAAATCTATGCATTCTGAAACTGTAGACTTAAGGTAATCTGACCTTTAACAAAACTTCTGCTGAAGCTAATTTAAAAATATAGTAGTTTGAAAATGTACACTGAACTGACATCAGTTATAATCTTCTTGGGCTAGAAGTATTCTATAAAAGAGATTCAGCCTCCTACTATGAATAAAAATTTCTAGCTATCTGACAGTGTTTAAGCCTTCATTTTCTGAGTTGCCTAATGTAGGCTGCCTTTCACCTCAAGTGTGATGAATAGCTTTGAGTGAAAGAGATACATCTGCAGTATGTTTTGTAGAAAAGTACTGTGGAGGATCTTTATCATTTACATGGTTGTACAACCATTTTCTATGCATTTGTGACACTGCAAGTTAGGTCAGTATCTGTGTGACTGTTGAGTATGATAGTGCATCTCGCAACTGCATTTCTTAAAACCCCTCTAATGTGATTGACAAAGACAATTCCATGTTTGCCTTCATCGTTGAGCCATACGTAGCAAGCATTAGTTTTCCTTCTTATCTAACTGCATTTCTAATACTCTAAGTCTGGAGGGGATAAACGTAGCTTTCTCCTTAGCTGGAAATAAAGCAAGATATGCACATTCACAGAAGTATGGCCTCTTTCAGTAGCTACATTTTGCATTTATGTTAATTTATATTAACAGTTTTAGAAAGCATTTGCTATAAAAATGCTTTATATGTAATAGGCACAGTGATTTCAGTCTACAGGAGGCAGGACCACCTTTCTTTGATTCTGCGCATTAAACTTCCCCTTGGGTTTCATTTTGAACAACATAAAATCCTTGAATTAAAACACAATGAGAACTGTAAATTTCAGTTAATGCCATAACTTGTCCTGGCTTACCAGGCAGCAAGGCCTCCACATCCTTAACAGTCACTGAACCTTAGCAAGCTATTTAGAAATCTTGATCAAATTCTGTATTTTTGAGAGAACCAAAAATCAGAGCACTAATTTTAGTTTGAGGCTTCTCACATCATCTTTGCCCAGAGCTATTCAGACTCCACTGTGTGCTTAAAGTTTAGTTCACCTTAGATGTAAACACAAGGCAGAGAGAGGAAGTCACTGCACCCCCATTCTTTTACAGTCACAGGTCTTGCCTTTTGCCAGCTCACATTCTCCTACCCCCACTATCTGTGGCACCATTTATAGCAAGGTCAGTCACTTCATTCTCTCCATCCCCCTTCTCCCTCATGACCTAGTACTCCTATGTCAACGGACTTCACTTGTTTGCTCATTGCTTCTGCAGCTTAAAACCTTGCTTGTGGGCCACAAAAGATAGGTCACATGTCATATTAGCACTAGCAGATATGCCTAGTTCATAGTATGTTGAAGCAAGAGACTGATTTAATAAGCAGAGTAGGTACATTTCTAAAAAAGCAAAAAAATCTACTGTGTTTTCTTCTAGAGGCTATCCACAGCCTAACTAAATCTACTACAGAGAGTAGTTACAAGGTTAAGGGCCCTGATATTCCATTACGTTGAACTCAGACCCTCATCTCCTGTCGATTTTAAATCAGTGCAACTCTAATTCCAGCTATCCATTTACATTATGTATATTTCTGCACCTTTCACTCCCTTGTTCTCCTTCCCCAGTCTAACCTCAGCCACACCAGCTTTGTCCAGAAGATAATGCAATTCCCTGTTCTCAAAACTTTGCCTTATTTCTGTTACCATTTGATTAATCAGTATAGCTCAGCCAGTTCTGTCTTTCACCAAATCAGCTCCGGTGTGTTGGCCACACCTAGTAACCTCAAGGAGTCTTTTTCCTCATTTCACTTCTCAACGAGGCAAATCCGTTATATAATCGTGTATGCAAATGGCAATAAAGCATTAATCCTCACTAAGGAAGGGCAGTGAAGTTTTGAGCCCTACATAAGAGGCCTTTTAACACCGTGGAGACAGCATTCAGTGAGCATAGTATATATTTCAGGTGAATATTCTTCTAGCTTGGAGCTTGCTTGTTCTTGCTTTAGCAGGAACTGCAGCAATGAACACTATAACTATAAGCAGCTACAAGCCTTCTCAAAGCTGAGTGTCTGGCATGTAATTTTAGCACAAGCAATTGCCTATAAGGGAACCATCCTCTAAAAGAGCAACCACTGTGTAAAAGTCCTTCTCATTTATTTGTACCCAGCAAATAAACAACTCTCTGCTTCAATTTTCTCTGTATCATTCTGTCCACCTACACAGTAAAAGAAATTACATTACAAAAAAAGACTGTATAGGAATTAGACTGCAGCAGGTAAATCACTGTAGATAGGCGTATGTAAATCCTTTTGTTCGAGTTATGCACATAAATACATATTATAGGTTCTTATTTTATACTTAATTATGTAGAATGAGATGGACTGCATTACCAAGCAAACACAACATCACATTTAAAACACACACAGAGGTTGTTCTTCAAAAGCCACAGAGTGATTCTGAAATGCCATGGTTTTCTTGTATATTTATATAGTAGGAAATAAGTTTGGCATTTTTTGGCAAAAGTTCATTATCTAAAAGCAGCATCCCAGAAAAAGACCAAAAATAAGCACCTAAAAATAACATCCCTGAAGTTGAGCCAAGATGATTCTTTCTAAAAGCATGCAAATAATATTTCAACATAAGCTCTTATTTATTTTGATTCTTCTCCTGGAAACATAAAAGTAGGTGGGAATATATTGCATTATTCCACTTCATTGTGTAGAGCAGAATTATTCAGTAGTTGACATGAAAATGCATGTTGTTGATCTAGCACTTTTTACCTGACAGTCTTGTAGCTGGAATTTTTTTGCCCAAAAGACAAGGTAACATCTTAGTTGTCATCCAATTCTGCTATGTTTTAAGTATTACAGTGCTAACACCTTAAGATTATAACATAGACCATGGGAATGGATTATATAGAAATTTGAATAGCTGTTATGTTTTCTTCATTCCCCAATCGTATTATGGAGACATAAAAGATGTGTTGGGTATATCAAATCCTCCAAAGCCTAGATAAAATTCCTCAATAAAATGCAGTTTGTGCATTTCAATGGAGTTTGTGCACCACCACTGACCCTGAAATTCAGGTCACGTCTAGTTAGATCATTTAAAAAGGGATTCGGGAGCTAAATTTTATGACATACCGAAATATTGGTCCAAGAAGTCCTGGAAGTTGAAAGTTCAAATGTTAGGGTACTAACCAGTTACACTAATGATCTATGTTATGCTATTATTAGTAAAAGTTCTACAAATGTATTTGCTGCCATTTTCTGAGTGGCTCTGTTTTAGAAATACTGTATGCATATGCAGCTTTTGCAATGCTCTCGGGAGTCTTAGAATTCTACCAAAATTTCTATCATCTAAAACAGTTATTCTTCCTTTTGGTACCTGGAAAAATCTACAAATATAATTTCAGATATACATTTTCACCACAGAGTCTAAAATATAACTGTAGTCTAACTAAGTCCTGCCTGACTAACCTAGTGGCCTTCTATGATGGAGTGACTACATCAGTGGACACGGGAAGGGCTACAGATGTCGTCTATCTGGACCTCTGTAAGGCCTTTGACACGGTCCCCCACAACATCCTTCTCTCTAAACTGGAGA
>NW_008795371.1:2059652-2073617 GCF_000699145.1 Aptenodytes forsteri | reverse complement strand
GGTTGGATGGGGCTCTGAGCAACCTGATGTAGTTGAAGATGTCCCTGCCCTAGATGACCTTTAGAGGTCACTTCCAACCCAAACTATTCTATGATTCTAATTGAAGACCCTTTGCTTTTTCCCACGAAGAGAGACAATAATGGGAACTCGATTGACAAAGGAACTATCCATGCATGAAAGAAGTTTCAATATTTCTACTAATGCAAGTGACTGAACATCTTAATGAGGAGGTTAAATTCACCAGAGGATTGTAATTCACTTGACTTAGGCATTACATTCTTCTGACTACTACTGTATGAATAGTGGTTGAACTCATATGACACTTGAGAAACTTGAACATACAGAACATTTCTTGATAATGTGGCACTGCAATCTAATTGCTTAACTAATTTTCTTCCTTTTTCTCTCAAACTAGAGAAGGCTATAGTTGTTTTTCTAATATATATATATAGTTTTAATGGAAAATAACTATCAATAAACACATTCATTATTAAAGAGAACATTTTTGTTTTCTGCTTGTTTTGTGGTTCACTCTAGGTTGCACATTTCATTTTGGAAAACATAGTTATGCCCAATCCATGTGGAGCTTCAGGGTTAGTAATAGGGTTGCATCAATAGCAGTGCAATATTGATAATGTAGCTCATAACACCATATCGTCCCCTAGGGTGGCCTTAGCACGATGACCTTTTTTTCTATATCTTAGCTAGAGCTAAAAGACTGTTTGCTGAAGCTAAGTCGGACTCCTTATACAGTGGAATAGCTTGGCAGTGGGTAGATGGGCCAGCAGCCACTTCCAAGCAGCATGATTAAGATTTCCTGGCAACATAAGCAATAACTGGCAAAAGAGACAGAAGGGGCCATCTAACTGCACGTGCCAAGACTGGGTGATAAAGTTCACTGCTTTGGCAATAGACCAAATATAAATTACAATTCTTGCAAAAAAAATTTTAATGTTTATGTTCCAAGTAAAAAAATTACCGCTTTCACACTTTGTAGCCTTTCTTCTAGAAAAATGTACTGTTTTTTAAGTTATATTACTATGACATCTTTCTTGCTTGTTCCTTTTAATTTTTAAAAAATTGTTACAATTGCTAATATTCCCAGGAAGCATTAACTGCACAGGATTGCACCCCCTTACACCTTTACGATCAGCCAACAAAAGCTTTTGCTGGTGCTGAAATGCTTCTAATGTAACATGGTTGCTTCATGGTTGTGGAAACAGGAGTTGTTGCCTAAAAATACTTACAGACATTCTCCTGCCCTCTCTGATTTGCTTGCCCAGTCCAGTAAAATCCATTTGAATCTTCTACCAACAATACTGTTTGTATTTGGGCTCCTACTTGGCCTCCGGACTTCACGGTGTTGCTCCAAGTGCAACAAATAGCTATCAGGTAAATAACAGAAAGGAAATGATAAAAAAGAAATCTAGAAATACTGAATATGAGTGGAGAAAGTGTTTAAACACATATTGCTCTCTGGAATAAATCCAGCATGTCCTGTCTGAAAGATCAATTTTTATTAGAGAAACCCTCAAAATTTCTGCTATTTTGAAGTATTTGATCCAAATACCATTTTCTAATTCTGCATATTGCTTCACTCAGCAAGTGAAACTGATGGAGACTACTTACAGAGGAAGGTACTGAACCATGGGGGAGATGGTGACAGAGCAGGTCCAAAGACAAAAAGAAAAACATACACATATGTTTGATCTTGCTTTGCCTCTGGAGTTGACAAACTCCCATAAAATTCTGCTACACTGGATGTTCTCCCATATCTTAATGTTAACTTTGTAAACAAATATATAGAAATGCTGCTGAGATGAAATTTTTCATTTTAAAATCTTGTGTATATTAAATCACTTGTGGCTCTACTATATGCATCTCAGTCTGAAAATAGTCTGTAGTATCTGACTGAAGGATTTTATTCAGTCTTTCAAGCACCACTCTTCTCCCTTTCAGCAACAATGGGTCATAAGGGATGTTGGAGGACATCAATTAAGATTTAACTCCATGTTTGCCAATCTGCATTATCAAAAGCCACTCAAATTAGGGATTCTGTCAAATCAGGGTGGGAGTGTTCCTTCGTTATATTAATAAAAAAACTATACTGAAAAACTATCAAAATACATTCTAATTTATTTACCAGAGAAATTCATTGTTTAATTAATTTATTGTCCAAGCAATTAATTGTCATGACTTCAGCCTAAAACCTGTCCAGAACTGACCTTTGATTGGAATTCTATGAGTTATTATAAAAATACTAATAATTTTATGGGCTTTCAAACAAAAAAACACATTAAGAAATTATATTTATGATTTAAAAGGGTAGTATTTTGATTAGTTATATTTTCAGTTGATTATTTTCTGTGTTTTGGTGAAGTAGAATTGCTAGTTTTTATATTTATGTCTCTTGTACTTTTAACTTAAGATGACAGTGACAATGCCTTCAAGGTTTCCTTTTTAGGGGCTGGCAATAGGAAGGGAAGGGGCATGGGAGAACCTTTGATCTTATTTTTAAGGGGGAATTGTTTGGGCAATTTTATTCACTACGAACAAAATATTTTGAATGGTATTATTCAGGCAATGCTTTCACCCCAGAGCTTACAACCTTCCAAGGAAATTTTTTAAAAATGTTAATCACTTGAGAGAATTATGGATACTATTTAAAATTGTTATCATTATTTTCAGAAAGATATGAAAGCTACTCCATTTCTGATTTATTATTAGTTATATTTCCAGTTGATTATTTTCTGTGTTTTGGTGAAGTAGAATTGCTAGTTTTATTTATGTCTTCTCTTGTACTTTTAACTTAAGATGACAGTGACAATGCCTTCAAGGTTTCCTTTTTAGGGGCTGGCAATAGGAAGGGAAGGGGCATGGGAGAACCTTTGATCTTATTTTTAAGGGGGAATTGTTTGGGCAATTTTATTCACTACGAACAAAATATTTTGAATGGTATTATTCAGGCAATGCTTTCACCCCAGAGCTTACAACCTTCCAAGGAAATTTTTTAAAAATGTTAATCACTTGTAAGAATTATGGATACTATTTATAATTGTTATCATTATTTTCAGAAAGATATGAAAGCTACTCCATTTCTGAAATTTATTATTATTACTGAAGCAGTATATTGCTTTCAGTGCCTAAACTGTGAGGAAAAAATAACAATATGAATTAGCAATGTTTTTAGGACACATGGAAAAGGTTTAACCTCCAGTTTATTTTGCCAGATGCATAGTTTGCAAATCATATATCTTTCTTGCTGAATTACATTATGTAAGAATCCCAAAAGACTTCTACAGGTATTGAATCAAGCCCTTAGTAGCTACTTAAATTCTTTTTTAATATATAATCCTAGACTCCAGTCCCTATTAATGCTGCAATATCACTCTTCTTCTGCAATTCACTAGAGTCAGCAGTTTTCAGACCTTTCAAACATCTGTACAATTTCATAACTGATCTTGACTAAAATATCTTATGTTTATGACAACATATAGATTGCCATCTACACAACAGTGCCTAGCTAAACTACAAGGAAACTTGACAGCCCTAATTGCATTTCGTGTGTTTATGCAAATGAGAGTAAGCTGGATGCAGCATGACCTAGAGCAGAGGTTCACCATCAAGAACAAGACTTTCACAGACTACATCTGTGCAGGATTCCCCAGATCTGCTGTTCAAGTTAAGGACCAACTGCAACCAGGAGAAAAATGTCTTCTCTGACACTTGAAAGTAACCCCAAAGCAGTTTTTGTATATTTTTCAAGAAGCAGCAGAGAGTTTAATGGACAGGATGCATTCCTCCCTCCAGAGTACAGAGCAAATGGAGGGAACTGTGCCTAGATTACAGTTAATTCTCTGGCCCGCTCTTCTATTAGTGCAGAAATGAGCAGAGCAGGTTGTAAAATAACAACCTAGATCTAAAAGAAAGAAGAGAACTTAGAATATTAATATAAAACACAGCATTAGTGACTGAACCTCTGCAGTGCTAGAAACTACACTGTGGAAAGCCAGCTGGCACATCACCTAAAAATCTGCTGTGCTGTGCAGCCATCATGCTTACCTTCTGCTTACCTGGGAATATAAATTAAAGCTTGTTCTTTTAATTGGGAACATTTTTTTGTAAGGGACATAATAAATCATTGCTTTCTTAGTAGATGATATCAAAGAGTCATGAAAGCTGAGATACTAAAATTAGGTGTTTGTATCAGAAATCTTTGTCTATAGCTTGCCCAATAAGGCTCTGAAAAAGGTTCCTAAACAAAATATATCAGTGTGCGGTGCTGAAATTGCTCTTCTGTGTTTCACTGACTACTGCGATTGCAATTCTGCCATCTTTACTCATACTGGGTAGTAAGTACTTCATTATCCCTAAGCTTGCTGGCATACTATAGTACTCTGCAATATAACAGTGAGAGTATCTGGGCATTGCCTTCACCAAAAAGACAGCATTCCAACTGGTTCCAGTTGACCTGTACATATTGCTCTCTAGGGCACACCAAGGTCAGTATAGAAAAAAGAAACACGTAAAGCATTCTCCTGGCCAATAAACAACAACTTTCAAATACCATCAAATATACACAGAATGCATACTAAACATGAGATTTTGCTTACTACACCTGAATTGGTGACCTTCAGCCTCCATTCTACACCAGTAGAATAGTTTGTCCCACGGAAAGCATTGGGAGATTTCCACATTTTTCCTAGGGTGCAGGTAGCTTTAGGACTCACCCTTTCCAAAAACTTGATGTGCTTTTCCTCTCTGCCAGAACTCTGCTTCCATCCCAATAGCAATCCCTGCACTCTTTCCTGGAGAGGGGAGTTCTGCAGGATCCTCCTGCATGCCATTTAATAGCCTTGGTCTCTTCTCACATACTATGTGACCATAACGTGATCTTTTACTTTCATATATTAATTTAAAGGAACTGTAACTTTCCTAAGAAACTTCAGCCAAGGAATGTGTCTCTCAGCACCCTCTGGCTTGGTAGTTTCTAAGGAATGCAATGGAGATTCTTAACTGAAGCAAATAGACAAAACTTACAGTCTTTGATCCAGCTCCCAAAATAGACAGTTGTGCTGCTTACTATTTTAATCTCCCTAAATCATAGCTCAGATAAAGTGGCAATGGGAAGGTCTGCTGACTACAGTGTATTCTTCAGTAGGGACAGGACACGCCATAATTTGCTGAGTGTAGAGACCTTGACATCTGGAATTTTAAGTAGCAGAAATGAACACAATTACTGCAGAGGTTCTTAGGGAATAAAAATAAAAGCAGGAGTGTGACATATTATTCCATCCAAGAGGAATCTTTGCACCTCCCTTCTCCCAAACCCATGTCTGGAATTTTAGTAAATTTATAGGATTTGCACTTTGGATTTGTTTGTTTTTTCTCTTATGATTCTGTGCCCTTTTCTATCTTTTTAGTCCAGTTTATGAAGATTGTGTATATCCATAAAAAATCTTTACCTTTACAAAACATTAAGTGCTAGTCAATGAATTCCATTGAGGATACCTGCATGGCCTTAAGATGTATCTAGCCATTCATTTAAACTGAATGTTACTCCCCTGCATACTATCAAATAGCTGATATTTATGGGCCTACCAGAAATACTTATTAGTTACTTCCCATCCATGAAGTATCAATGTTAGTTCTTAAAAATCTTTACCTTTACAAAACATTAAGTGCTAGTCAATGAATTCCATTGAGGATACCTGCATGGCCTTAAGATGTATCTAGCCATTCATTTAAACTGAATGTTACTCCCCTGCATACTATCAAATAGCTGATATTTATGGGCCTACCAGAAATACTTATTAGTTACTTCCCATCCATGAAGTATCAATGTTAGTTCTTAAGCTGCCAAAAAAAAAAAAAAAAAAAAAATGCTTTTTTTTTTAAAAAGAATATTGCTTCTGGCTTTGGATACTTTGAATATGATAATCCTGATGTGCAGAAGGGAACCAAATTCTCAGACACCTGAGAGTTACACTGCATTTGTTCAGGGACTAGGTACTCTGAGCTCAAAAGGACTTCTCACAACATATGCATCAGATCAGCATTTAGCACTCTGCAACCCCAGCACATCATTGCTTCTTATCTCTTCTTTAGACATTCTGGACCAAGTCTAGAGTAATCTGAACAAATGAGTCTTGGGTCTTTAACAAGTGATTGAAGATTTCTTTTATGGTTACTCAGTGATCTACTTTAAGTAACAATTCAGCTACTGACTACCTGTATTTTTGTTTTTCAAAGTAAACACAGCTACACAACTGTTGTACTACAGAACTCTCTGGATCCCTAAAATTTCCAAATGGAAGATTGTGTGTTTCAGATATTCATTTATTTAATTAAAATATTCTTTGATTTTAGCTTAAGTAAAATTAATTATGATTTAAATTATTCTAATTATTCTAAGAAAAATCAATTTTTATTAAAGCTGGTAGTAGATTTCCCCTTGCATTTTCTGTGAGCTGACACTGCCTGGAAATTTCTATCTTGATTGTATATTGTACGCTCTTGGATGGTGTGGGTAGTTGGAAAATGCAGTAAACCAACATTTTCCCTCTTGCTGTGCAGCAAGTTAGTCCCTCAGTCCATAACTGTGTTCCTGAGCAAGCTTAATTGACCAGAATAAGGCAATCAAATGTAAATATTCTTTGCTCTTTGATTTTTAGAATGCCCTTTAATAGTATAACCAAAATGAGACTAAGGACATGAGTTATGTCAAATTAAGAATCTAACAGAAAGTCAAATATTTGTATTAATAGAAGAGAAGGGGTGACATTCCACATCTGTCCAGCTCTGGGGAAAATCAAAGCCTCAAATACTTGATTTTTGTGTTTTGTACTTAACCAGTGTTCAGTGATGGCAGATGTTTTAAAGTCAAAGGGAAAGGTTGTAGTTCATTACACACTTGGTGACATTAACAACTTAAGCAGCCCTTGCCTCAGGCCACCGTTGCAGGTACTTCATAAGCCTGTCAGTTGTGCCAGTATAGCTGCTTGTAGCAAAACAGCTAGGAAAATGATCCAGTTGAAAAATAATCCTGTTTTTTCCTGGTGATCCTACTTTTTAGCTGGATCAGCTCTCTGATCTTGTTCACTGTGCAACTAAATGACCAGCTGTGCTGGAACAATGATGGGGACTACAGGAGGTCGGGAATGAGTGGGAGGCAGCAAGATGGGGAAAAAGTCTGCGCTACAGTTGCTCAGGCAGCACTGAAGCCAAATGTCTAGTTAGGAACTAAATCCCCTAACCCTTGAGTCCCTCTTTTTTTTTTTTTGTTTTTTTTTTCTTTGTTTGTTTTTTGCCCCTAACCCTTGAGTCCCTCTTTTTTTTTCTTTGTTTTTTTTTTCTTTGTTTGTTTTTTTGTAATTTTAAGTTTTTATCCTCAATTTAAAAAAAAAAAATAGTCGTCTACCTTATGGGGCTTCCCATCAGCATTTGAAAAAAACTAAAACATTATACATTTTACAAAGGAGTAAGCAGTAGTAATAGCATTATTGGAGCTGACAAAACGGTAGAAGACACTTCTCACATTCAGCCCAGGCATATTAATTTATTGATTTTTCTAAAAATTCCTCTCAAATCCTAAAGACTACAGTGACCAGATTCTGATGTCATTTAACGTCATTAAAACTTTGGGATAATCCCAGCAGTTTCTGTGAAGCATTCTCCACTGATTCTTGTGTAGGAGAAAAGAGAATTTAACCTTTGCTTTTCTGTGTATGACTACAGTGATTTTATTTACAATTCCTGGCTCTATTAGAATTTTAAAGACACTTTTCCCTCTCTAATTTAATTGATTGATTTCCAAAAATCACTTTAGCAAAAGAAAGAGAAGTCAGAAAAGCCCTTAATTTACCATTCCAATAACAGCTCATAAAAGATTATAATTCTTTTTTTTCTGGCTAGTGTTAATAATATTTACATTGGAAAGGTCTAGGGCAATCTCCTTGAAAATACAATTGTTTTCCGCACCATCAGCAACCTATTAGCCAGATAAAATAAAAATCTCGTACCTCAGAGCTTTTTGGGTGCTTGCTCAAATTAAAGCTTTCATTTCCCTCAGACCCTCTGTACATATTTCAGCAAACTAACCATGGAAGAAGTACCAAAATTAGAGAGAAAAGGTTTAATTATGAATAATTCAATTCCTATTCTAGTTGCTTTCCTATTATTATTTCTGGTTTTAACAAGGCTATTTAGCTTACAAGAGAAATCCCTCTAATAATTCAATTCTGGTGTAGTACTTTTGAGAGATCTCTTTGCCTTTTTTCTTCTTGATTCCCCAACACCACCCACTTACCTTTCATTCACACACAAGCACCCACTTAGTTAATTGTGTGTGATCACTAAACACAGAAACATGAAGGCATGAGTGTCCCTAATCAGACACGTGCACAGAAAAAAAAAATCTATCCTTCAAGGACAGGGTAATTTCTGTCAGGCATTTTAAAGCCAAGGTAGGTCATTGAAGTTATTATTAGCTCTAATTAGCACTCCCACAAGCTGTTGAATTCTTTACCTGCAGCTAAAGGGCACTCAATATGGTGCAGAATTTGCTAACATCTTTGAAAGAATCAGAGAAATAGCTCCACTTTAGAAACACAGGTCTATTGCATGTGAATAGGCTTTTGGTAAAATTATGTCTGATCCATGTACCAAATGATCTATAGAAGCAGAGATATGATGAAACTGTTCCAAAACAAAGGAATTCTACAAATGTCTAAACAGAATCTTAATGAGAAAAGGAAGACATCTGGCCTTACTTATTATGGTGGTGCTATATTTTAAACTTTCTAGCAGGTTACAGACAAATAATTCATAACCCATCTCAGTCACAACACTGTTCTTTTAAGTTAGTGTTTTATGTAGGAATTTGAAGACAAATCTGTATGAAAACTGAATTTTTGCCCTTGTGAGCAGCCCCCCCTTGAGAATTAGAGAGATTTGAACTGAATCACAGAGCTCCAAATAAAATACCGATCCTAATTGTGAAATTGGCTAAGAACTGATGAAAGCCCAGTAAGCCATCACTTTTGTATGTTAGGCACATTTCTGACAAAGTGCCATAACAAGGAAGACTGGCAATAGCTCTTATTAAGTAAAAAGCACAGCTACAGTGCAGTAAAAAGATTTATTTGAAAGAAGGAAGAAAGAAAATGTGTTAAAATCAGCTATTTCGGGTCTACAAGATAATCCACAGTATAACCTTTAGTCTAGAGATAAATTGTCTACAAAAAGTAAGCAAAATTGTAATAGGAGTCAAAAAGTAATATATTATAAAAAGTAAAACTAGTAAAATATTTATTGTAGAACCTAATATGTAGGAACCTGGCACCTAAAGGATTCACCTCCAAAAACAAGCCACTATCCTCTATGGCAAGAAGATGGAAACAATGGAAAGTCTTAAAGGTACAGGCAAGACGTTTCTCCAACTACCATTCCTTGCAGAAGTGAAAAGCAGAGAGCGAGAAACACAGAATAAACGCTGCTATGTTTGCAAAAATTCAAGGCCCAGCTCAGTGCAGCTAGGCAAGCGCAGCTCTTCATTAGCTGGACACACAACCCACCAGCTGAAAGCTAACAATGGCTAGCATCCAGATTGGGGGTTGCCTGTGTCACTCTGAGCTACATTCAAGTTTGTGTCTGTCACTGAGAGGCTGCAACTTCACCACAAGCTCCACTTGGCAATGCGCTCTTGTATTGTATGCATTTTCACACAGCCAAATGTCAAATCACAGAGCTGGGAATAAGGACCCTACATCAGTCCCTTCCATGTGATGCAACACATCACGCTTTGTGGCTGCAGTGGTCAGCCAGCCCCTTTTGACTTTATGCCATCCTTAAAGTACCACTCAAAATTTTAAAGAACAACTCCACAGCTCCGAAGCACCAGTAATATTCATGGTCACAATTTTAACATGATCAGTATTATTACCTCTGCTTTAAATTAGACACCAAAACCCCCCAAGCTTCTAGGTACTAATAGACAGTATTCAGTGCCAGGACTGGAATCCGTATCTTTAGCCTCCTGGTCCCGTTCTTGAAGCCATTTTCTCTGTTACACTGCAGACAGCAATGTATTTTCTCTAAAACTAATACACAAATAGCATCAAAATTCTGGCCTTCACTCCCTCAGTAATAGTACCATTAGGAATATGAACCAGGGTCACTGCTTTTTTATTTGTGATATCCACTTTTTGAAAAGGAAGTGCCACAAACCTAGATGTGGCACTAGCTGCCGCTGAAGTCTCTGTCATTTCCCATCATTTGCAACAATGCACATCTGTAGTGTTTTCGTTATTGAGACACTTGATTTTCTGACACCAGGGCACAGCTACAAGGTATATTTCCGGGAACGCAAAAATCACCTCTGCCACTGAAGTCTCTGTCATTTCCCATAATTTGCAACAATGCACATCTGTAGTGTTTTCATTATTGAGACACTTGATTTTCTGACACCAGGGCACAGCTACAAGGTATATTTCCGGGAACGCAAAAATCACATGATCGATTTCCTTTAGTATCATGCCACCAGCTGAAGGGTTGAAATAATGGCCTGGAAGTGCATTGAGTTGTGTCATTCTGCTGAACTAATTAGGATAATGGGAATTCTGGAACTAATTCCCTAGACAACTAACTAAAAATCAAGCCTTTTAAATACTATGATAGAAATTAATGTCAAATGTATCAGGAACACTTTTTTTCATGGAGGCAATAAAACAAGCATTGCTGACTCATGATAAACTCTCAGAAAGGAAAAGAACAAAACGTTCTAACTGATTGTGATGATTCTAACACAGTCGGCTCATTGACAAGTCGTTTATGAGGTTACAAAGTTAAGTAAAGGTTGCCAAGCACTGATAGTATAATAGGACCCGGGGATGCCTTGGATGTCCGTTTAGAGGTTCCATTTACCAAATAAATAGGAGCTGGACAGATTCAAAGAATGAGGATGGTGTTTATTTTAGGAGACACTATATATGGTTTCCAGCTTGTGTTTCAACAAAAAAAATTGTGCAAAATTAGAGAATTGAAAACAAAAATACATACAAAATATCTTTTTTCTAATGCGACATGACATATCATGATTCTGGTATCCTGAGACTAGAAGGCATGCATACTACCCTGTTCATGGAACAATTTTAAAATGAAAATTACCAAATGTATAATGCATATTTATAAGCAAACAAAACTCAGCTAAGTTGAGTATGAGCGTTGATAAGTGTTTCACTCATTATTTCACTTATTAAGGATTTTTCACATTATCTCTAAATCACTTTCACTAAATTAAGAGCACCATATGTTGCTGTTACATCTTTGAACTTTTTCCATACTTTTTAGCATATATCAATTCAAATGTTTAAGGCATTAAATATATTTTAGAACAACAGCTGTTAGCTCAGAGGAGGAATCTGACCCTATAAGAAACTACTTTGGCATATTCCGATATTTGTCTGACATTTCCAGTCAGCCAGTATGTCTCTTGGTGAACCTGGAGGGTCAGCGTAATAATCCAATCAGAGGAAGGAGACAAAGAGAGATTTGTCCAACAGGTTTAAATTTAGTTTTTGTAAAAATACAGGCATTTCCCACAGTCTCCAATCCTGATGAGTAAGTCAGAAAACAGAAAGGCAATTCAAGAACATACTAGTACGTGAAGATTAAGCTCTTGGAATCAGGCTATGCTCTTCACATCCCAAACAAGTTCTTAAATAATAGAAATGATGCAATTCTCTGAAAAGTTTCTTGCATTGTGAAGTAGTGAGATAAAATATGCATGTTCTTAAATAGAACTTCTAATAAAAATACTTCTCCTTTATTACAGTAAAGTCTGGCTGTCAATGCTGCTTGCAATATGGTAGCAAAATGTGAATGAAAGTAATAGAAAGTGGCATGCCAACAAAGGAATTTGAAAGCAATGAGAGATGTATAACCTTTTTGGTTTTTTACTTTGTTTTATTCTTTGCTGGGTTTAAAAATAATTTTTATTAAACATATGACTTGAGACTGAAAATAAGTACCCCACATATGATAAGCATGAAAAAGGCCCCAACATTCAATTAATAAAAAGACATATTTTCTTTCTGCTTTGGTTTTAGTTTTAGGTACACACTCCCATGCAGTATTGTGACAGATAATGGAAACAGAACAAGGAATTTCATATTTAATCCATGGTCTCACTCAGCTTCCATGAGAGTATGAATTTACATACTAAAAGGATATGGTGGGTGAGAAAGACAGCAGAAGCTCATTTTATTTAATCTATTATTTCTTCTTTTTAAAATATTTTTTATTTGCTCTAACTACTATTTCTTCTCCACTAGCAGCTATTCATCTTGTTATAGAGTTTCATAACTACATCATTCATCAGATGTAGATTATGTCTACTGTAAGAAGTACTACACTGGAATAAGAGCAGATCTGCACAGTGAGACATTTGGTGTTAACCACCAAAGTGACCCCACTACAGGCCTGTGTGGGAGGGCAGTGGTGGGAATTACTTTGGACTGGTTCTAGTCTAGTTCTGTGGATGAGTGGAGCACATTAGGTACCCCCCTGGAGCACAGTTTTTGGTGTGGATTAATCTGTTCGGCATCTGCTTTGTGCACTCCCAGATCACTCCACAATACAAACCAAAGCATGGTAAGATCAGGAGATTTGCTTTAAAAGTGCACTCCTGGTGAGTTCATTCATCCTGATGCTGAACAAAAATATTTATGTAGCTGCATCTTACTTGTACTTCCATTTAAGCAAAACATATCAGTTCTCCTTTCACGACACAAACTGTTTGCCCAAGCATTCACTCTTACAATCTAATTAGCTTGAGAACAACACATTTTAGAGGGATCCTTATTTGCTAGATCTTTTCCTTGAATATGGACCCTCCATTCTACAAGAACGCAGATATGTCCTAAAGCAATCCTACATTTTTCCTTAGTTAACTACAGTGCCATCACTATTGAATTGTTTAAACAGCATCCTAACAGTCAACTTAGGCAATTATATTAAGAAGACTCTCAAGCTAAAATATATTCTATTTTGTGAAAAACAGTCTCAGAAGTTGGAAACAGGCCAGCTTCTTTTGTGGCTTCATTCACTGCAAAACTACCATTAATTTATTTCTAAAAAGTCATCAATCTATTTCTAAATAGAATTCCCAGTTATCATTCCCATGAAGTGATTTTCAAAAAAGTTGACCTTATGGCATTAAACAGGTTAACTATACCAAGCAAATAATCATCAGGGCAACACTTCTACCTTCAACAAAAAAGCTATTTTACTTGAAAGGTTTATTTTTGTGAATTCAGCACAACAGCATATTTCCACTACAATGTATAGAGTGGAAATAGTAAAAGGAGGAAATAGTAGAGTGTCAGAAGGGAAAAAATACTGTATGGGTCAAAATTGGTCTTTATCTTTTTCCTGTATATAGCCTGCACCAAGATTAGTGCTAGGAATGGAGCCTAATTAATTTGATAATATGGCTCTAAACTTTCATTTTAGAAAAGTAAATTAATTCCTCATTAAAACTCAATGGCTATAACTTGTGGGAACTTCACCTAGGTTTGGATTTCTGAAAGGAATGGTCAAATTCTAGGCTTGCTTTCAGTGCAATTTCCACTATGTTCACACTTTCAGCATTTGGGAACATTCTGGGGCAGAGGATTCCAACCTTTGGCCTTTACACAAAATGACTGTTTTTATTTTTTTATATATATATATATGAATTGGAACAGACTCTTACAAATAGCTGATGCCAAGCAGTAGCCAATTTCAGCAGGTCACGGTAAACCACTTCATTAACATTTCTTTGAAGCATCAGGAGATTCCTTTTTGGTTACCAAAATTTTGCAAGAGTTTTTAAATGAAATAAAAAGGCATAGCAAACAGGTACTGTCACACAGCATATAAAATTTTATGTTTAAGCTGGATTCTGTTTAACAAAAAGACTATTAT
>NW_008795371.1:2022816-2059547 GCF_000699145.1 Aptenodytes forsteri | reverse complement strand
TGCTATGTCAAATCTATATAATTTTTTTTCTTTTTTAAATGTTGTTTACAATGTCTAAACAAATTTTACACTCTGGTGGCTGAAACTTAAAACAAGTGGCAAGAAATTAGATACAACACTTTACAATTTTTTAGCACTGTGAGATTTTGTTGAGAAATTATCGTTATCAGAAAAGCGTTTTTTTCTAGTAACAACGTGTACATTTTCTCTCTCCTTTTTTCTTTCCCTTGATGGTATGCCTAGAAAAATGTTTATACAGAATTATTTCCACCTCCTCGAAGGTAAATTTTTGTTTGAGGAAATTTCCCATTACCTTAGAAACACAGCTGTCTCAAAACTGAATGGGTTTACACTGAATCCATCTCTCTGCCAGCTACTCCTCGTTCCCACAATGTCCCTTCACCAGGCATGGCCCCCATTGCAGCTTGCACTGCAAAACCTTCCTGCGCTGAACCACACACCCAGCCAACTGATTCCTGTGACCCACCCCCACTGACACATGCACTTTTCTTTCTAGGGAGGCTACGTTTGACACTTCTGATTAAAAACAAAAAAGGAAGATAATAACTGCACATTAATGTCGGGTGAATGAGAGCACTTGATTCCTGCTGGCAGACAGCTCTATGCCTGCTTTCTACCACACATGCTTTCTCATATCATTCCCTTTCATTGAGGGGCTCTAGAGAATACCTGGTACCATAGAAAGAATGAGATAAAGTCTCCGCAGTCAGGATTTAGGCTCATTTAAAATAACTTTGAAACACAGCCCTTTCCCTAAAAATCCATCTTTGATTTATTTTATAATGAGCTCAATTCTTCCTAAACCTATTTATAAATTCCTTCACCTTATGCACGCTGAATATCTTGCTAACAACATTTTATTTTTAGAAGATTCCTTTGCCTGACAATTTTGCAGACTCTACTCAACCAGTCTCCTGATAAATTCAAATTAAAAACATGATAATTAAATACAGAGAAGTATTTCATCCTGTCATAATTATTGGCTGTCTGAAACATCAGAAGCTGTTATAAAGAAACTTATTTGTCTCCATAGCAAAAAGAAGAAAGATACCTAGAAGCTTGTCTGCATTAATTAATCTGTTGCAAGACAGATTTTAGAAGGCGGCCCAACCACCTAGGCAAATTTTAGGCATCCTCCATAAGGTTTGGTGTTTGAAGAGATTTTATTCTCTCATTTCAGCTCTACCACTGGCTCAGATTCCAGTTCTCTTGTTTCTTTGGCCAAGGTGCTGTTTTCTCCAACACATGGCAGAGATGGTTGGCCTCAGCTAATGGTTCCTGTGATGCATGCCAAATTGTCCCATGTACTGATATGTTTTACTCGCAATTTGTAGAATTTACAATTAGATCAAATGACAAACAGAAAAATACTAGAGAGTCATCCAAACAACCTCCTTATTTTGCTGAGCAATAGTTTTATCAGAGATCCCATAAGTAACTTGAAGCTTGTCTGTGTCTCCAGACTTCAAAGCTCCATATTCCTTTGTCCACAAGATACTCTGCCTTCCTTTTCAGTAAATACATTCAGTCTGCACAGTCCTACAGAAAGTTAACTTTGTATTCAAGTTGGCAAACAGGTCAGCTATTGTGTCCTCTCTGAATACTGCTTTTATCTGACAGGTCTATAAGTCAGCAACATCTTCCTTAAATACTCACCTCCAGTATCACATGCATAACCACTACAGCATTTTGTTCAAACGAACGATGTTCAGTGAACGTGCCCTAGGCATGTCTAGTCCAAAACTAATACAGCAGCAACAAGAGTTAAACTCATAAAAAATCTTACGCATATCTCAAGGCTACACTGACTTTTCATTTATGCCTCCAAATAGAGTTATCTTTCAAAGTGGCACAGAGCAAAGCACAACATTAGTTAAGTCAAAAGCCTCATAGGCGTGGGAAGAAAGGAGGCTGCCCCGGACTGCTGCTGTAATGGATGCGAATACTGTGTTTTCACACCTACACCACACATATCACCTATGTAACTGTGCCGGACTGTCTGGGCATGTTCCCTGCATGCTAGCCAAACTCTTTACTTGCTGACACATTCACACCTTGCAGAACTAAGGATGAGATCAGGAAAACTGACTCAACTGTAATCTGTTGCCTGGGAGGTTTGGGACACTTCAGTGCCAGCGAACGGCGCTCTACCCTAGGCTAAAATGCTACAGTAAACTTATTTATATGTTTTACTGCCAAACTACATTCAACAGAATATAGCAGCTATTTGATTGAAGGAATAAAGGAATTCAATTAGTAGAAGCTCTTTTGGGCTGTGGCAGCTGCTCACTGCATATGCCTGTCCCACACCTAGCCCTAGGTAGCCTCTGCCCTTTGGGATGATTTTGCGCTGCAGCTACACTATGTGACATGGTTCCTGTCCAAAGGAATATATGGTCCAAACAGAACTGACTAAAGCAAGATTATGACTTACACAATTTTTATGTTTTATTAATAACCCATTGGAGAAAGAGAACGGGGAATCTGTGGAGATTTTTTCATTGTTTTCCCCGTTTTATGTTCATTCCAGACACAACACAGACTGGCCTGGGAACTCTTCTTTGTTACAGCAGATTGTAACATCCCTTTAAAGGATTATGAACCAACTATGGACTACTCTGTTTCCACCTGCACTTCAGGATAGCAGAAACACAAATAGGTTGTCAGACCTCAGCTGAGAACTTCTGGCCTCATACAAGGCTAGCTTCTTTCACCTTTGTGCCAGGGACAAAAGGGATAGGTGAATGTGAACATTTTCTAATGGCATGTTTATAGTCCTTCTATTCTCCACTTCTCATGTAATAAGAAAGAATATTTTAATTCTATCTAGAATTTGGAGGAAAATATTTACATGATATTTTTTCTCTTCCACAAATATTTCAGGCATATATTTCAGATAAATAACATTTCATTATCTGAAATGTACCAGTAAAAGCTGAGCTGGGAGAACTATATTAGGGACATAGGAATTATTCTGCATACCTGAAGGAAACAGATGCATCAGTTCCACCAGGGACCATCCTGCAGATGACAGAAAAGAATCTAACAGATAAAAAGCAACTAAAATTAAATTGGAAGGTTAAGAATTTTGGACAAATTTGTTATTTCGTTTCCACCTGATTCTAGTTGGAACTGCAAACATACTGAAGCACCACAAGAAATGCTGCCCTGCCCTTGTGGTATCTCTTGTGATTTCTGGGAAGCTTCCAGTGTGTTCTGAAGTTCAGGGTCTGATATACCAGGAAATACACACAAAAATAGGTTGATGTGAACATTCCAGGTCAGTTCAGCATGGCAGACTAGGAAAGTTGAGCTGGTAAGGGTGGGTGAACATCTCCCAGGATGGTTTTAGAAAATGAACCATTATGACAGAGGTTGTATAACCAATTGCAAAGATCTTATGATAACCAATTATTTTAATTGTCCCGAAAAGGTCTGTCCAGCTAGGGTGGCAGCTACAAAATGCACATGGGGCAGAGCCTGTCCCCATAAATAAGTCTATACCTGTGTAAGAGTAATAGTATTAGGTTTGTTAATAAAAACCAAAATAATCCCTACCTCCACTCCCAAAAAGCCCTTGTCCAGGACTAAGTAAATTGCAAAGCTGCTAATAAAAGAAGCAATAAAGGTGAAAGATTGTGAAGGAAGTATGCTTAGGACAAAATGAACATTCATTTTAAGGAATAATTCTCCCTACATTTCAACAAATGTGCCCCAAAAAGTGGCTACAACACAGAGCACTACCTCAGGACTGCACAGCACCACGGAAGAGTCATCTACTGAAAAGCTAGAATAACTACTGCATAAAGTTAGAATTCACTATACTTAGAATATAAACACTATAATTACATAGCCGCATAATTACAGTTAATTACCTGAAAGGTTAGGAAAGAACTTGTGCAAAATAAAGGAAACTCTTCCTTCAGTTAATGGAAGGTTTTGCTAATATATTTGTCAGGTCCAGGTAGAAGAAAATGTATTTCTCTTTTAAAAAATAACATGCCCTTTATGTGAATCCATAGCAGAAAATTACGGGAGTTATTAAACTCACTGTAGAGGGGTAATAGATGGCTCTAATTCAAAGTGAACTGAGTAGAGTGTGACTTTTGCTGCTTGCAATGCCAGTTGTTTAGTCTAGGCAGTCTCCCATAAATCTGAACAAAATCCATGACGCTGCTGCAAAACGCAATGAAAAAGAAAGAGGACAAATAGCTTCACTTTCATTTCTAACAACTGACCCAGCCCTCATGGAAAACATGTGATATCTCCAGCTGATAGCTACAGGAGCCCGAGAAGCAAGCAATATCCACCAGAACTCAACACAGTTGCATGTGGACTATCTATTACCAGATATACACTTTTCCACAAAAAAGAACACCACAAAACCAAAAAAAAAATCTGCCAAACAGCCAAGCCTGAAATGTCAATTTAATCATTAAATGCAATCGCAACAATGTACCATCTGCAATAGCAGATGCAGTGCAAAAAATGGATCAATAGAAAATACCTGTGAAGTATAGAACAGAGGTAGTTGCCCATTGCTGCCGATAACAGCAGCCAATGTGTTCTCCACATTCAATATGATTATAAATTCTCATACCGTCTGTGTTGTCCACATTGCACTAGGAACATTCAAAATATGCAAGACAACAATCATAGCACTGAACTAAAATTGAGGGGCGGGGGGGTTCTTTCAAGTTTTCTTTGGCTTTCTTTTCTTCAGTTAGCTCAGTATAAGGTTGTGGGGGTTTTTTCCTATAATTAAATCATCGTAAACAATCTTCTGTCACTTTTTACTGGCTTGTCACACTCATAATGTTGATGGAAGTGATTTTTTTTTTTCTTTCTTTCTTTCTTTCTTTCGGTTAAGGTAAAGTCACTTAAATTACTAAGACGTTACAGAATAAATAATTATAGAAATAGCTGGTTTAGTACCTCCCCAACATTTTAAAGCAGAAATACAGTCAGCATTTTCATACACAGGAAAATAAATGTAACTTCTCAAATCCTATTGAGAAATACTTATATAACATTCCTAAAAAAATTCGTAATTCTAAAACCACAAGAAAATAATAGACCCTACTGTACAATGACTTCACTAATTTTCATATTTTCTTGTAAAATTTACATTTCTTAAATATGTCGAGTCAAATCAATTCATAGCTTTTTATTAACCTGAACTTCTTGCTGAGAAGTAACAGCTCTCATTACCAAGTATCATCAACAGTGAGAGTTACTATCTAGGTGTCTACCTAGATAATTATATGTTCCTACTGTTTAAGTCAGGCTTACCTTCCTTGTTTTCTTCACGTACGTATTCTATCAAAATCAATACGGTTATGAGTACACACAACATTCAGCTTCTACTAAAGTTTACTATAGCTGTAGCTCTCAGAATACTCTATTACCACAAAGTTGGTGTTTTTTTGGTGGGTTTTTTTTTTTAATTTCCAAAACCAGAGGCATGACATGCCACTAAAGAACTCTTCCTTGTAAACACCATCACTGAGAACTTTCATAAGAACGTGCTTAGTTAAAACTGAACAGGCAAGTTAGTACTTCGAAAAAAGAGAACACAGCAGTAACCTTCAAAAGCTAGATCTCATGTCTGTTGTGAACCATGGCCAAGCTCACCTGCTCGTTTAATACAAAATGACTCACTAACCAAGATTTCCCCCTAGAATCCTCCAAATATATTGCCCAATAGTTTCAGTCTAGTAAGAACTATTTCTGTGATGAATTAGGTTCAAATAAATCCTTTTTTCCCCCTAGACTCTGTATAGAGAAAAATAAGTTTTTTAAGTGTCTGGTCACGCAGTACAAAAATTATTGCTAGCAATATTTTTTCCTTTTTTTTTTTTAAAATAGCATTTTACCAACTTTGAACAACAGCTTTTCTATTAATTCTAGAACTTCTTAAATCAAACCTGTTATGTTAGTTTTTAAAGAAAACAAAACAGCACCCATAACTCCCTGGCTAAAAACCATCCTGTATTCATTTCTTCTCTCATTAGAGAATAAAAAGAAAATGGTTAGTATAGCTGAGATGCATGATGTGTACTGTAGAGTGAACAAAAAAAATCCAGCAGCACAGAGAAGAGTCTGACATGCTGAGTTAGGGAATGTAGATGCTTAGACCTTTGCTTCTCTGTTACTACACCATTTATTTCCACGCTGTCCCAGATATCAGTATGAATGCACTTTATTTCTATTCCTCTCCGCGTGGCAAAAGATCACTAGAACAGTGAATGGCTGTTACAGTATGTTTCTATCATTATTCCCTGTCAGTAAAGGGCAGAATAGAGTTTTTGCAGATTTCCTTAGCTAAAAATTATGTGTCCAAGTGTCCATGCTGATTTCATTAAATTTATGAGCCTTTGATAAACCCAAGACAACTGTCACACTATTGGAATAGTCTGGATTTTTCCTATAGATTTTTTTCTGTGTTTTTGGTGGAGGTCTCCAAGGAGAACCTGAGAACTGGATGGTGAATAGGTCTCAGTAGGTGCCCCCTTGTCACAGTGCTTGTGGGGTTCATTCAGCAGCATTCACTGGTCTACCACCAGCTGTGAGGAAATTTGGGTTCCATTAGTATGCTGGTGATGCTCAGCTTATTTTCTATTTTTTACCAGATCAGAAATGCCATTCTTCAGCCAAGATTTAGACATGAATGAGAACAAACTTGGCTGAAGCTGACTCTGCAGTGGACAAAGGCAGTGCTGGCAGCTGGCATTGAAACATTCACATTATTTGAGCCTAAAAAACAGTCTCCACTCTGAGATCAATTCTCTTATCATACACAATTATAATGACCAAGCTAGCAGAGGTGATAATGACTTTTGTTTTTTCCTTTTCTTTTTGAGTGTCAATACATGGAGACATTCAGGGAGACTGGAGAGTCCCCAGCTCTAGAACTTGCTTCAATGACAGGATGAATTTCCTATGTGCAGCGGTATGCACAGCATCTTTTTTGATAAAACATGTCACTGTGCTATGTTTGGTTGCTTTGGTATATGACAGGGAAGATTTGAATTGCGTATTTGGACATGTGGATTTGCTTGCTCCATATAAAACAGCACAATACAATAGAAGGCTACAACATTTCCTAAAGCAAATATTAAATGCAATGTGTTTTTTAAAAATGAGGAAACTTATATGAATGTTTACTGAATATTATCATAGCCCTGAAGAGATGGACCAGAGGGAAAAGGAAATTATGCACTGAATTGGAGAGAGGAAACACTGAAAACAAAATGTTCTGGCCGTGTATATTATATCATCACCTTCTGTGACTTAGCCACAGAAACTATAATAGATTATAACTTTCTTTTTATGTAAAACTGTAGCTCTGAGGATTCTAGGCTGAACACAAATGTAGTGCTAAATAACAAAGTGGATAAATTCACCTACTTGGTGTTCCAGGCATGATACTCGGAGGCAAATAATTCTGTTTATCTGTGTAACCGTTTGACTATGCTACCAGGTTGGTCACTAGAGCTGAACCAAATGATGGTTTACAGAGACAAAAGAGAGCGTTGGGACCATTATAGAGCTTTCTGTAGTTTAATAAAAGGGAACAATTTTATATTATTTTTGGCTACAGAAATGTGATAAATTGATATTACTGCTTGCGGAGAAGACAATAAAATGCATAGGTTCTGTCTATTTATAGCTAATTTCTGTATCTTTATACTACAGTGAAAAGATTATAAAGTCCACAGCAGGACTAAGTGAGCATTACACACAAGCCAATATACCTCCATTTCAAAATCCTAAGGAATCAAGAAAAAAAAATCAGTAAGGTAGTCTTCAGGAAGTTGTTGAATCATTGCATGCGTGTGTCTCAGGCCATGAACAAACATCCTTTTTCTAGTCAAGGGTGATTGCCTGTAGCACTCCCCCAGCTTTCATTGTTTCCTGAAAGCTACCACTTTTATCCAACTCATGCAGTAGATCAATTCACATAAGCATACCCTAATTTGTTTCAAGCAATATATATTAGGCTAGTTTAAACAGTTAAAATAGGTGATCTGAGGTAGCCTAGCTGATTTTCCTTGCAGCAAATAGGCAATGCTCCAACGCTGGAGCATTGGCAACAAAACAGTAAGGGTGGTAAACTCTGGCTGGTGGGAGGTAATAAAAAGCTGGAGGTGGTAACCTCTTCACTGGTACAGATGCATGCAGACAAGGATGCCTGTCCACTGCTGTAATATGCTCCTTTGTAATGAGTGTTAAAGTACCAGTTTTCTGCAGCACAGTTATACACTCTGAAGCACGTTCAGGTTCTTATGTACAAAGGAAACTGCATCCAAATAGCTTTGTTTCTATTGTTACAAAGGTTAAAAAAAAGAAAAAAAAAGATGTTTTTAAACTGCAAAGTGAATTTATATATCGTGAAAAGAAAGAAGCCTTCTGGAAGGACATTTAACTAGTGTTTCATACAGTATTTCCTCCCATTTTGGGTCTTTAATGCTTTACATAGGAATAGCAGTCCCACTTTCTTTGCCCTACGAAATATGACAGATTCTAGATAAAACATGCCAACCAAAGTCAGAAGCATGAGTTATAGTGTTATATGCTCCACCTATGCACAATATGGGAAAGAGCTTTTGACTAACTAGAGTAGTTAAGAGGACAGTGCAGAATTGAATTCCTAGGCAGAAATTCAATTCTGCACAGAAAGGTAATCTCCATATTTGTGCACTCAGGTTTCCTTCTCTCCAGATACTGTTGTCTCCTCACATTCACAGAGAACCATATTTACAAGATTCTGATCTGCAGCAGCACCCAGCTGTTGCAGTACACTGTGGAGTGCCCCTGCCCAGACTATTACAGGCTCAGGCCCATGGTTCAGCCTCCTCCCTTTCTATTGCATGCCCTAATGCAGCTACTTGGGCAAGAGTGTCGAAAGGATGACCATTAGGATTTTACTCACACAGCTGTTCTCATAAATGATTGCATGATAATTCTGATTACGCATCTTCTGATGCCTTTGTCACATCTATACTTTGCACAGAAGGGCTGGAAAAATCTGTCATTCTGACATTGTTCTAGTGCTTTTTGTAGGCTTGCCATGTTCAGCAAGGGCAGCTGTTCACCAAGAAGCAAAAATGGCTATCTGGCTGTTCAGTTGAGCCACTGATCTCTCTTCTGGGCTTGTGAATGTAAGAGATGGCAATTTCTGGATTGATAACAAACTGTTTCTTTCCCCCACATTGCATTCATGAGACCTTTTGGCTCTGCTGTGTCCCCTCTCAAGCATTAAAGAGGAATGTGCTTCCAGCTGTCCTCTGAGAGTCTCATTAGGTTTTCCCAGGCACTTCTATGAAGTTTCACATTGCTGCTCAAATACAATTGGTCTGTAACTATTTGGAGAATTTTTAACTTCTGAGCCTACATTCTTTGTGCTAGTCAAATGAACACAGAGATTATAAAATCAGCTTTCCAGGCACTTTCAAAGATATTTTTTTATTAGCATAAGAAAAGTAAGGGAAGATTTGAGCGGGCTACGTTGATACTTTTCACAGAATAATCTTCAGCAAATTAAAATGTAAATTTTTCTACAATCACTGCTTTTGGGTGACAAACTTTTTGCTTAAAGTCTTTAGCTGTGTCCTGCTTCCATTTTGATTTTCACATTTGGAGTTTTTGGGAGCACTTGCCTGATCAGTTCTGTGATCTCATTTCTTTCTTACTCCTTATGCTGACTTACCTGATTTCTGCAAGAGCCTTTTTAGCTTGCTAACCCAACAGCAAACTAACCCAGTAGAAAGAAAAGTGAATTTTCACATGTTGGCTGAGTGAACTGAATCAGATGAGTGCAAGAGTCACGGCTGCACTGCTCAGGAATCGGGGAGTGGGACCTCCGAGTTCTCTGTTATCACCTCCATGGATGTACAAGTCCTAGGACCAGACCTGGGCCCTGCCTTGGGAGCAGGGGGTTCCACCCTCATCAATGCTGTATACATCTCAGTAAAATCTTCATGAGTCTTATTTCCCTACAGAGCAAAGTATGACAGTGCACATCCTGGCACCAAGCTTGGCATCACAACACACTACAACAGGCAGCATACCATCCCTGCCCAGGAAACCTCAGGCAGGGATCCTCACCAGCTGAAAAGCATTAGTGCCAGCACCACCTAGTACCTCTAGGAGCAATAATTTCTGATTCTGAATGTCTCCACTCTCAGTGATGTATGCCTTCTTCCATTGTTTTTTGTACATCCAGTCTTGCATCTTTTTTAAAATTAGCTCCAATGTGCCAGCTGAACACATAAGATTATCTTAAGGCCATATAAAATTTATTTAGAGGGACACATACCTAAAGACCCCAGAAGTGAGGCTTAAGGACATGAAAAAGACATGAGCCAAGCTCATGAAAAAATTCTGCTAAATCAGTGTTTCTCAGGGGAACAAAAACCTGCTCCCCTAATCTTCTTGGATGGTTGGTAGCATTTGCCACAATGGGGATCCTATCCTGAATAGGCCTCTGAGTACAACTAGAATGCAAATAATAATTCTCAGAGTTATTACATTCAGGGAAATTACTCTGCTGTACTAATGTGTACATTACATATTATTTATATAAGAGTCCAAAAAGACTTGTTAAATGAACATCTTAAAACACAAGTAGAATGTAGACAGGCTCAATCTAATCATTTACACTTAGAAAGAACAACACAGCATAAACTCATCAGTTTCTCTTTTACATTGATCGCAATATTTTAAATTAAAATAATCTCTTTCCTTTCCATATTCCTTTCTTCCTAAACCATTGTGAAAGTGTTGTACAAGGCTCTCAGTGATTTCATCAGTGATACTGCTCCTGGCTTTTTACCAGTTAGCTAACATGTTCTACCCGTTGGTGGATAGGTGACTATTTCTGCATAATAAAAACAAATTGATGGAATCACTCAGAAGCACTGAAGACTACAGAATTTGGACATTAGACACAAGCTTTCTTTCTCATGTAATAAAGTCTCAAAAATAGTGTGTTTTTTCAAAGCCAAAAATCTTCTATAAGCCTACGTCATTTGCCAGCAGATTTATACCTTGCCACTGTATCAATTAAACTGAGTAAGTAGCTATCACCACTATCAGAATTTTTCTAATATACATTAGAATTAATTTTACCTTCATGTTATCTGAGCTGTTCCCAAAGGTGGCTAGTTTGTAACACTGAAGTGGCAGAAGGCAATGCAGAGGCTACAGAGAGGTTAACCTTGACTTCGGAGAGGCTACTGTGCATGTCTGTGACAGATAGGGAAATGAAACGAATAATTTCACTGATCAGCTAATACGTTACCCACTGCTTACTTCCCAAGCAGTATTATTAATTACTTATGTGCAAAGCATCCAGGTTCACAGATGGTCAGCATACAGTGCTTTTAGTGATGGCATCTCATGAGATGTCCTTTCTCAAGGCTCTGTGTGCTAACTCGACTCAGATGCTGATTTACTGAGATTTGAAGATATCACTTGTCTACCTGTCCTTTTTCTTCTAAGCTACAACCGGACTACTTGGAAACTTGGCAAATCAGCCTACTTATTAGGGAGCCAAATTCAACATGATCAAATCCGACCTTTATCATAGAAGGGACAAGCTTGCTATGAACGTCTCATGTGAATCTTGCAGGAAAGCATCCATGCACTGAGGTCCACTAATTAGCCAGCTGATTGTCATCTCCTTTTCACCAAAGCAGTTGTAATTCAGTAATACCATATATACATATATTGTGCTGTTCACACTCACTTCTTGGGCATGAAAGAAACCAGGAAATTTAAAATCTAACAACAGTATAGTAGTCAGAAGCTACATCACTAATCAGCAAGCAAAGCTGTTAAATGGACTAATGTTTCTAGTGCACTAAGCACTACAACAGCATAGAACACTCGAGGTGAAAGTCCACAAACTGGTCAGCACCCATGAAGGGTACTAAGTACTCCCAGCTCCCACTGATTTCAAAAGGAAATTTGCAGGCCTTTTGTTACCCTTGCTGTTGCGTGATCAACTCTGAACAACTTCCTTTTCACCATCTGGCAACTGAACTCGATTCTTTGTTTGTGCTTTCCAGGCTGTCAGATTTAATATATCCATTGTTTAATGATCCCATCCTCACCTTTAAGTTTATGGCGGATTTTTCTGTTCTAATCATAGCAAATATCACAATCAAAATACCTACATTTCTACTCCTGGAAAATGAGACCTCATTTAGCAAAACAGATGCTCCTTTTGGAAAGATTTTGTACTTCCAACTTATAAACCCCACAAATTTAGTGAAATTCAATATTGTCCATGTTTGTTGAGTTTTCTCCACTAAAGCAAATCCAGTTTGCTTTGTACACTTCAGCACACTTTCACTGTGCTGCCCTGTTGGATTCTGTTGAACAGCTCCTGGTGACAGAACACAAGGCTGTTTCATTAACCATCCACCAGCAAATCTAATAACGTGAAGAATTTCAACAGCTCATTCATGGTTCAGTTAATTTATGATAAATTTCTCCCCATCGAGATATCACAAGCAGAGATGAAAGAAACTCCAGAGAACAATTTCTCTTCTCGTATTCATACATTTGTGAAGCTCAAAGGAGTCTAGAGAGAACGAGCAAGAGCAGCTGATGAATTAAGACAGTTTGCGCTTCCAACATGGAAAATAATTATAAAATAAAATTCCATCGTGAGTAGGAAAACAATGTCATGGGGAAAAAAGTATTTTTGCTCAAAGTATATTTTTTATCATCAGGAACATGTTGTTCACAAAAAAGGCACTGACTGACTGGGAAACTGAAACACTCTGTTCACAGACCAAAACCATCATGGCCAGCATAAGCATCCCTGGGTTGTTCTACCTCTGCAGAACCCTTTGTCTGTCTGTCCCTGGCTTTCAGTTTGTTCTGCTGACAACTCCTACTTAGTGCAAATTATTGGGAGACACTTTGTGGATCTGGAATTCCAAACTTTCAAATAATACTTGCAGTTAATACATTTATTCATTTTCCCAATTGTTTTGCAATAGGCTTTAGCAATCTATAATTAAGACATATTAAATTGTGTGTGCTTTCAGGTGTCCTAGAAAACAAATACATAACAATTGTACTATAATTCATTTTGGAACATAGTGATTTTGTTCATCAATGTCTATGTATTCAAAATATGGAAAGCAACTTCACTCTTCACAGTTTGGTTCATGTCATTCTGCAACTGATAAACAACGAACATGTAAATAAAAAAATAATCCAACTGAAAATGAATGTTAAAATTTCCTTCAATCTGACATACTGTTGTCAAAGCCCAAACACCTAGGACTGCAGGAACAGACAGAACAGATCAAACCAGAGACACACTAAAAATTTGGTCAGAGAGAAATCAATACTGAATAATCCAGAAGAAAAAAAAAAAATTTATCCAGGAAATTAGTGGTTGACTTATGCCCTGAAGAATGAGACTTTGTATTCCTCATATACTTTTATCCCCTAGTTTAAATCTGGATTTTCTCCTTCCTACCAGCTGCCTTCAGTGAGCAGGCTTTGGACGACCTGTAAAACTGGGCAAAAAAATATATGCAGTATAAAGCCTGATCACAGAATTTTCAGGAAGAGTCATCTTACCAGTTCTTGCTTTATCTTAACCAAGGTTTCAAGTGAGCAGACAGCACTTAAAATCTTCTGGCTCCAAAGGAAGGAGGAAAGGAGAACAGATTTCAGAAGAGCTAGATGAAAGGGTTAAAGAATAGGCTAGCAAGAAACACAGAAATCCAAAGAAAACAAATAGTCCAATCCTATTAGGTGCTGAGTACTTGCAACACCCATTAAAATGAAAGGTAGCTGACAAACATAAATAATTTCCTGAAACCATGTCCAAAGGAACAGTCTCTGCCTTTCTGTGATGGTACACACAGGAAAGGGTCCATCATTTTAGTCACTGCTTGGTCAACAAAATTTTCTGTCTAAACATCCTTTTTAAAAAGAAAACCAAAAAACCCAAAGCAAACAAAACAACAAAAAGCCCACATGCTTCTCTCTTGCTTTTTGTGCTTGCTATTCTATGGGTACCTGAATTTTTATTAACTTTTCATACACTAATGCATACAAAATGACTAAAGAAAGATGATGAACAAGTTACGTCTATGAACCAACCACATCCTCCAGCTTTATTCAGATTAGTCTCACTGAGATGAACTAGGGAAGATTCCAGCAGACCGAGAGGATTCTTCCAGTCCTAGCATCTCCTATGCCTTCCTCCTCCTCTGTCCCTGTGAAGCCAGCATGTCCCTTTCCTCCAGAGATCCAAACCATTACGGTGCTAAGGGGCATAAGCTAGCAAGGGCTATTCAAAGCATGGCTTTTGCCACTCTTTTTTTTACCGGATGCTCAAGATACCAGTGTTAAAAGACATCTTTTTTCCTCCCTGTGTTTCAGCACTGGGTTGAAGGGTGTTAACTATTAGGCTTTAAGTGGGGCATGCATTCGCTTGTGTCTCCAGAACAATGTTTACATTAACAAACACACTTTTCAAGCAGGCAATGGCTCTTCAACAGTAAAGCACTTTATACAGATACAGACACTAGGTCATGGCAAAAAGCAAGCTATAGATACTCAGGAAAGAGCAAGAGGGAGCTTCTTAAATGAGAGATCCTGACTCATGGGAAGATTACATTACTCCAAATAATTACTGATTCCTTTGCTACATATGCTGAATAGACATCCTTTTGCAGCTCAAATCAGCAGTCATCATTGCTTATACTGTGAGAAAGATTCAGAAAGAAACTAGCTTAATCACCCTGTAGATACAAGCATTTTCAAGGTTATCCAAACTACTGCAGCTGCTCTGTTAGCATGCCCTTCACCTGCACTAAGAACCATGCTCTGGGCCTGTAAAAAGTGTTCAGCAATGCATGGATGCACAGCGAAGATTTAGAAACATTCATGGACATTTTATGTATATGGTCTCTGAATATCAAACACTTGAACCTTCTAATACAAATGCCCAAAGTAATATTTCATTCATATTAAATGCTGTAATAATGAGGGGAATGTCATATACTTTATCAAGTACATATAAGCATTGTAGTATTTATACATAGCATTTTAAAATTGTGTATAGATTTTTATAAATATATATATGTATGTTTCTGTGTGTGTATGCACTTTACACAACACTAGGTAAGATAATTATACAAATTACATAGCTATAATAGATAATTATGAACTAAATGATACTATAACATATCATTGGGTACCATTTTACTGCCCTGTAATACATATTTACTGCTACTGGTTTCCAGATTTTTGGACTCAGAACCGCTTCAAAACCTACAATTTTTTAAGTCACCAGGAAACAAAACAAGTATTTCTTTCTCTCCCCATCCCAAATTTGGAATTTTACACCCAAAATCTAAATACTGCCAGAAGCCCAGAAACAGAATTCTCACTGTCACTGTCGTAACATGTTCAAATTCCAGCACTGAGTGCCCTTGCAGTGCTGCCAAGAGGCAGCTTTCTCTCGCTTGAAATTGAGATTTAAGGCTTTGAATGGGACACAAATCAGCTGCCTAGCCATCTAACTTACTGGACCTTAGCATCATGACTTTTAAAATACATTTTTGATCATTTTATACATTTTGTCTCTATGATTGGAATCACAGTGTGCCAGGGTGTCTGGCCTTACGGGTAAAGGGATAAAACTCCTAATAAAAGTTTTATACGCTGTTAATCTTTTTAATGACTTTTCGCATTGTACAATGCATATAGTATTAAGTATTCCACAAAATAATATCTTGTACAATAATTTTCACAGGACTCCTGGAAAGGCCTGCAAAGCTCAGCAACAGCTTTACCAATTTTGATAATGGCTCACCCCAAACTTATGGTAACAAATCTTTGTAGGACACCATTACGTGACCACTTTTACTAAAAGATAGAGTGGTACTAGAGTACTAGACAAAAGTACTCCAGGAATTTTTGCAAACTACGGCTCCAGCAATAGCAAGTGTTATAATCTAGACTCAGTTCACCTATACAAGGAAAATCGTAACAAAAATTCTATGACAGCAATAGTAAAAACTCTAACACTGGTTCAGTATGCAAAATATACTTTAAAATATGTCCACAGTAAATTTTTCTTCCTCTTAAAGAGTCTAATTTGAAAAAGAATTTAATTCAGTGTTTGATAAGAAGTCTCATTTCTGGACATAATTGCATGGAGGTAACTTTTGTAAACAGTGTGCGCTGCAGAGGTTTTAGAAGAAATAACGACAGGCATCCACTGTAAAAGATGAGTTTGGAGAAACTCAGGATACACTTAAAATGATCGAAGCCTTTTGGTACCATATCAGTGAAACCATCAAACTCTTGCTTAGATGAACACACCTAGTGATTGTCAAAGCAAACAGTTCCTATGTGCTGCAAAAACAGGATTTCCCCTCAGCTATTTTGGCTTAACTAAGGCTTTCAGACAAAACCAGTAAAAAACAAACAACTTTATAAAAAAAAAAAAAAATCAAAGGACACAATGGAAAAAAACAGGACCATATCTGAGAGGCAAGAGAAAAGGAAACAAGAAGAAAGGGAGGAGAGGGTGATTAAAGCAAAATATAGCTCCCAAGAACATATCCTTAAAAATTTTCCCAGTATTTCCTCTAAAATACAGATTTCTTAGAAATATGAAAATTTTAAGGGATCAGATGCCAAGTCACCACTCTTACACTGAGACCTTTGGATGCTTAGTCCTATTCCTTGAATTGAACAAAGGCCACTTTGGTAGACTGGGATTTAGTTATACTCAAGCTAGGCATATTCCCTCACTTAACCAATGGGCTGCCTGGTGCTGGAGAGCTGTTTCATCTCTTCGTAATTGTTACTACAGCCCTAAGGCTAAAACTCATCCAAATTCCCCTTTTTTTTTTTTCTCCTTTTCACTGCAACACTCAATCATCTTCCATGCACCACTGACCTCTTCATTTCCCACTGCCTTTCTGCAAACTGAGACAGGCGTTTTGTCTTTTTCCGAGTATCAGAATGGTGCCAAGCATAAATATTCACAAGGGCAGTTTGTGAGAATAGCCCGTACCAAAAATTCATAAGTAAACCTACAATTCACTAAATTCCCTGTGCAGACAAGGCTGGCTGTGCATATGAATACTGTGCCTCCACCCACCACCTACCAGCTCGGCTCTGCCTTCCAGGGAACATAGCTGTTATGCAGCAGTCTGGCCGGGAGGATTGTCCCGTGGCCCAGCGAGTGAGTTTCACTCAGTAACGCCTTCCTGTGCTAATATTCTAAAGATTCTAATGTTTCTATCTTCTCATTCTTGTAAGTTCCCTGTTATTTTTTTTCTGAGCTTCGAACACATTCTTGCTGCGTATATTTCATTTCTCCTCGTCCTACAGCATGCTGTGATCCAGAAGTTATGCTGAATTTCTGACATAGCAACTTGGCACCAGACAAGTGATTTCACTGCAGCATCACACAGCAAAAAAAGTAAGGCCATAGGAAGAAAATGAACTTGCACTTCCAGCACAGCTATCCTAAAATACAACTCCAAAAATGTCTTATCTTTTGCAAGACTGTCTTTTTTTTTTAATCAAAATTTACACCTGTCATGATAGTGTGAGTATATGTGAAATGGTTCCAAGAGATATGCACATAAGTAATAGAGGTTTTCTCCTGGTCCCTTAGAAACAAAACTGAAGAAAACAATGCTCTGAATCACAATGTTATAAGCAAGCACGTGTAGTTTTGAATCCTTTGATCTGTATTTCCTGTTTAACTCTTGTCCGCCTCTTCCAGGGTAAGAGCTGACTTGACTTTTTACTAGAGCTGAACAGGAAAATATTTTCATATCCCAAGAACATTTTCCAGCCCAAACTAGATAAAAAGCCAAAACTTCAACAGCAACAAAACTGCAAATCAAAGCTCCAAACATTTTAACATAAATTAGCCTAAATATGCTGTTTATCAATTCTGATTTCAACATTATTTTTTTAATTACTAAAAATTAACAAATATTTCCAGAAAATTAATAACTTTGAACAATAGCAAATATTAACACTGATAACTTGGATGTAGAGAGGGAATGAAAAAAGTTTTCAACTGAAACATTCTCCAAAACCTGTTATTTTTCACAGGTTGTCTCTGTTTCAAAAAACAGCCAAAATCTAAGTCAAAAGTCATGCCAGGTAGCTCTACATCAAACATAAGAGTCGCTGTAGTGGATGAAGCCCAAGGTCCATCTAGTTCAACCACCTGCAGTAGTGACCAAAAGCAGATGCATACTCAGCAGGGGAAGTTTACATACACATATAGCACTTCCCCCATGTACTCTCCCAGTCATCAACCATTTTCAGTTCACGGATCTCCTGAGTAAGGGGTGGTGTCTATGTGTTTAGTAATCCTCATTGGATCTCTCTTACATAGGCACTTCCAGTTTCCAACTAACCTTATATCAATGCTTAATACCCACATCATACCCAGCGAGGAATTCCACACATTAACTACACATCTCAGGGAGAACCATTTCATCATCTTTTGCTATCAAAATATTTTATCATCAAAATAATCCTTACATCTTGTACGGGGAGAGACATAGAAGTGATCCCTGTTCTATTTTCTCCATGCCATTCATGATTTTATAGACCTCTATCCATATCACTCTTAGTTGTCTTGTCTCCTGGCTGAAGAGTCCTAACCTACTTCGCTTCACATTTCTCATTACTCATTTGCCCCTTCCTCTATCTGATAACATCGTACGAACAAATATATTTCATCCAGGCAGTTTGTGACTATTTCTTCTTTTTGCTTTTAATATCAAGAAAAAGGAAATGTAAGCTCCAAATCAGGCATCTGAATACCTTGGTAGAAACCCTGGCCAAAAAAATTTATTCATGCATATGTTTGAAAGGAAGCATTTTCATGAAGGGCAAAAGTATTTTTTCCAACATTTACCTGCTCTTAAATCTTATTTGAAACTATTAAAGTTTTGGTTAGGTAACAGATGGAGGAGAGATGATTATTTGTTAACATTAATTTATAGTAACAATTTGAGATCTAGATTATGTGATAGTCCAAAGCGTTCCTGGAAAGACATACTATAATGATTTTCCAGTATTTTTGTTCATAAAATTCAGATTAGGTCAGATTAAACCATTGGGGTACTAATTTCAATTTAGCAATTATGCATTGCACAAGTAGCACTTAAACGTTCATATTTAGAAGTATTTTACTCTAGATGAGGAAACTAAGAGGACAGCATATTTGTTACCCCATAAATAATGCAAGCTCTTCAATAGTTGTGTCGTTGATGCCTCCTTCTGCACCCTTTTCAAGAGAGAAGAGAGAGATTTGGAGGTATTGTTCTGCACAGGGCATCAGCCCAGAACCCAGCAGCTGAGTTCTGAACAAAGAGGCACTGCTGGTTTCTTTGTGCACTGGTTTCCCTGTTCTTTGCAACAACAGTCTCACAAGCTTATTGACTATTGTACTTAAACTCACATTTTTAATGGAGAACTAACTAATATTTTTAAATTATGTCATAATGAAGGATAGAAAAGAGGAAAAGGTTATTCACCTAACTTAATCAGACAATAAGAGATGTATCAAGCTTTTCAGAATCAGCATTCTTCCATGAAGTTTTCACCTGATATAAAAAGACAAAAGGAAGTTAACAATTTGGAGGGTGGGTGTTATTTCTTTGCCTTCTGTTCCAACCATCACTTCAATACTTGACTCTAAATAAAGGACATGTGAAAAACAAGTTTTGAAGTTTCACATAGTAAAGAAGGGAAGAGAAAGATTAAAAGAGTAAGGCACAAGAATCAAGAAGAGGTGATTCTCTGGAGAATTTTGAGGCAACCCAGTGTTCAAAACCAATGACAAACACAAATTTAGCAAGAAGAGGAATAAAAATACATATTCTAATACATGTAAATAATAAACAAATAATTTAGAGGAAAGCAAGAGGATAACCTACTAGTTTTTGTCTCTTAAAGGACAGGTTACACTACATTTACTTCTCCCTCTATTGAAACTATTAAATATAAATGCATTATTTGATTCATGGGTGACTTAAGAGATACATCTCTGAATAGTTGAGACACACAACAGCAAGCAGAAACCAAAACATGATCTTATTTAATCTGTTTTATCACCTTTTCCAAGGTTTTTTAGCAAGACACTTGTTTTGATATTCTCATTTTATTCTCCAGATCCCCAAATACTCCCATTTAAGGCACTCTGAGGAACTGAAACTGTATCTGTCTCTACCACCTGCCCAAATGCTTTCAAGAGAGGCAATTTCAAGCAAACAGCAGCAGGAGGTACATAAGTAGAAAATTTAAAATGAACTGACAACGGTCTCTTATCAATTATTTTGATATAAGCAACTTCTGAGAGTAGGTTGCCCTCCTTTATGTCTTAGACCACCAAGCAAACAAATTGTACTAAACAATGATCTGTACAGAATACTCTGAATATATTTTACAGTTCTTGTATATGCCATGAATTCAATGCTGAGTATTTTTTCAAACTACTTTTCCTTTGGAAAGCATTCTAATTTTAAAAAAGAGAGGGAGAAACATCATCTAGGTCTAAACTCCTTACTAACATGTCAATAACTTTTTAAAAATCATAGTTCTGCTATTACCGAACAAGACATTACATTCTCTGCCTTCTCCAATTCCCTGCACCCAGAAATTAATTCTGAATAGAAGTAACCAGAAAATGATAGGGATATAGATCTCTGCTGACAGTTCTAACATTGTAGTTGCTAATCACATCTGTAAACAAATTTCCAGGTTCCTCACCCCTTCCGCAAATAGCCCAGGTAAATAGAGAACACAGAACCTGGGAGGTCCAGGGAGAGTCAAACAGAACAACCTTCCCATTGTTAAACTGTGGGATGAGTTTTTATGGATTATCTCAGACCACTGTGTCTTCCACAGTGCTTCAAAGCATGATAGCAGTGTCTGATAATAATGAGCCTAGGAAAGATCAGCTGTATTTAAACAAAAAAAAAAAAAAAAAAAGATTTCCCGATGTTACTCTTGTTTTAGTAAAGAATTAGAAATTTGACTTTTGCTAGACATTGGATGGGTCTGATTTTCAAAGGAAAAAAGTATCCTCTGCACTTTAATGGTAAAGAATCACAGAATCATCCCTGATAACTAAGGAGCTAGTTTTTGAACAGGCACTCATATACACACCTTACACTGACAGTATCATTGTCTCACTAATGAAAACAGGGTACCAGTTCCAATGAATTCTTCTATTAGCCTCTTTCTAAACACATCTTTCTTCCAGTTCCAAGAGTCACTAATGCCACCTGCTAGTAGCATTATCTGGATGATTTGAAAGCCATGAAACACAGGAAAGAGAGTCAATATGAATGGCGTGGTTTTATGTGCTCTCCTCTTCATGGATTTTTCAACAGATGGTTAAAAGTATGTTAACAGAGGGTTAACAATGGTTAGTTAACAGCCTCTCCTCTCCCTTTAGGGCTGTTTGGGTACAAACTACACTCATGGTGAGTTTGTTGACTTATCTTTGGTATGCGTGCATGCACATAAGACAGGAGAAACAAGAAATGACAGCTCAGAAAACTATGATACTTTTCAGACAGAGCATCTGATGCTGAGAAAAATATCACCTACTCATCATTCATTTAAACTTGAACAAAAAGGGAAGCTTTTTCCAAAAAGTCTCCTTCTAAACAGACCTCATCATTTTTAATCCAATTGCTATAGATTTTTCTTGCTTACTTGCTATTTTTTCATTCATTCTTTTGTGAATGATACCTGCTTTTCATTTGGCAAGGTGAGCAAGCTAAGGAGAGTGAAAATACAAAGGAACTGCATGAGGATATAAAAAAATTTAAGCACAATGACAATATACAAAGAAACCAACCAACCTTACTTTTGACTGCCTTATCTTGCCTGGGACTCTGGAGCAATCAAAAGGACCTAGATCTCCCAAAAAAACACTCCATGTTATAGAGTTCTCACCTAGGAACTACACGATATGGAACTTTCAATGGTTAGTCAATGGCATCCAAAAGCCTTGAGCTGACAGAAACAATAAAAATCAGCTTATATACAAAAGCCTTAACTACTAATCTCAACAAAATAGAGGATGGACCACACCCTGCTTCAAGATACTGCTGTAAATCAGTAATATAAAAGCAAACAAATGCTAGCCTAATGTTTCCAATCTATTGGATTGGATACATTTTTAAATAGCAGAAGTCCAGTCCTGATTTTGTGTCAGCTATTGTACAAGAAACTTTGCCTAAAGAGATATAAAATGCTTAGGTAAACATAGAGCAACTGAAACATGCCATTTATTTACATTTTACACACTATTGCTTAAATTTTGCAGGATTTTCAAATTTAGGAGTCCTTTACCACGTGTGTTCTAATAGACTACTACTTCTTCGTGTCATTTTGTGTCAGTTGCAACAAATGGCTTTCCCTAGAAAGCATGCAGTCTGGAGGTTATGACAGGCACTGCTAAACAAAGTAAAAGGGATTAGTGAAGAGGATTTTCTATACCCAACAGGAACACCGACAACTACACTTCTAGCAAGAATAGCTCTAAGGGAAGCATTTGTCAAATTGAGAGACCTGAACGCTTCCATGTCATTAGCTCTTAAGTGATAAAAAAACATCTGGCTATTGGAAATGAGGGGATCTCTTATATATTCAACTTTCCATGGCCCAAACAAAAATCATTAATATGTCACTGCCTTCACTCAATTTCACAACAGAATTCTCTAATTCTGGGGACCACGATAGCTGTGTCGCTTGTTTCTTAAATGCGTTGGATACTGGTCACACTACATTAACATCACAATACATAAGCACTCTTTTGGAAACATTTCCATGTGTGAAAAGCAGTAAAAGTCATCCAAAAGATACAGGAGATTTATTAAGGCTCAGACAAATCCACTCAAGAACACGAAGGGAGGCTGCAGTAACAGTCAGAAGGCAATCAGAAAAAAAAAATGTTGTGTCTAGGTAGTGGGGTGTGTATGCATGCTTACATGTATGATTTTTAAGTATACTTAACATACCAGCAGCCCAAAGTTCAGCTTCTGTTCAGGTTTACTTAATTAATTTTTCAATTGCCTATGGATTAGGTGACTGCCATTGAAACATCCTCTTCAACCCTCTTCAGTGAGACCTTATTGAGAAACTCTTCCTGTAGAGTTCCATGACAGGAAGAAGGATGCTAAACTATTTTTCTTAGCCAGAAAAGCTACTTTCATTAATTGGGAATGCCAATTTTAATCAAAGTTTTTATGCTGTATCATAAGATGAATTTGAAATGTATGACTTAGCAAATGTTAAAATTTTGCTCTTAACATTATATAGTCTTACCATACTTTGTCCTCATTCCTGACACACCTTTAAGCAAATTTTGTGGTGTGAAGCAGATATTTTGTAGTTGTATTTTTATGCCCAATCAGACATGATATAGAAAGAAATATATTTAGATTCCGGACCTTGCCAAAAAAAAGCATGTGATATTTCATGGTTTCAAACCCTGGCCAGTGTCCAGACCTTTGTCTAGTTTCCAGTCAAGTTTTCATTTACAAGTCTTAAAGCATTACTATCACATCTGTAAATTTCAGAAGAGACCCCAAAAATGCCATAGTTAAGAAAACCATATGCCTTCTCATCTTTTGGGGTGATTCAATCCAAGTCAGTCTCCTGGATTAACCTGCTTCTACAGGTAAATAGAAGATTTAGTTCAAATAATCTAAGTTTGGTCCATATGGAATTATCATTATTATTACTATTTGCAAGACCTCTTTATACGGAAAAAATTATTTCTTCATATTTACTAGCTTTCTCATTATTCTTCGTATGCTTTCATCTTAGTTTGGAGCTCGCATTATTAGAAGCAGGACAGGCATCACCTAAAGCAATAAACACTAATAATGTGAATAATAATTAAATGCTCACTTTTGTGAGAAAAAATAACTGAACTCTTATCTTGCACATCCCAACGTGCATTGCATTCAGATGGCTACTAGACCTACTACCAGGTATGTAGGTGTGTCTCCCTTTTTTTTTTTAATTGGGATTTAAAAAAAAAAAAGTTTCATTTTGTTCAACTGGGAATCACTCTTTTGGTTTTACTTTTTAGTAAGAAAACACAATTAACTCAGGTCAAATCTAAAAGTGTTTTGGCTTGTCTGTCAAAACTAACCCCAAAACATTTTACAAGAAACTTTGCTATATTACAGTTAAGTGATGTTTACAAACTCAGCCTTCAGTTACAGTCTTTACTGCACCTCATAGAAACATCATTAACACACAGTAAGGAAAGGTAAAGGGCTGAATCTCCTCCAGGGTATCAAGAAGTCACAACAACATTTCTTGCTTGTGATTACCATGCTGCTCTGCGTGAAGGTAATTTACGATAGCATATGGATCAGTGTGGCCATGTTGCATTGCCTTTCCTGAAAGAATTCATGTTAGAGTAGGATCTTCAGAGAAAAAGGAAATTAAGTCAGCAAGTCACTCACCCAGGTAAGGCTAATTTTCCAAAGACAAACTCTTTGGAGTTTCAGAAAGATCTTGGCATTCTTAGCTGCAACTAGCATGGGAAAATTTTTAGCAGTTTTATTCTGTTGTTTTTGTAAACTGACCTATGAAACTTTGCAGTTCCCTTCGATTATGCCACTGAGTCACTGGTATGACATTTTTAGCAAGAGTCTGTTGTAGACGCCAAGCTCTTCAGACTCTATTTCCTTCTCCAAGTCATTACATGGATTAACGGATTGAAGCAGTTCTTTGCCTAATAACACAACATATTCTATTGGAACTTTTAACTTTTGCCAGCCATGAAGAAGTTCAAACTGTATTTTTAATTCCCTCTCTCAGACTTACTGGCAAGCCAAAAGCTCACCCATTAAAGCACCACAAGCACTGTCACAGTTGATGTATAAAGAAAACAGCTATTTATTACACTTGCTTTCTGTAGTATGTACAAACAATATGGAGAGTAACAAAGGGCCTTTGCATTGCACAAACACCGAGAGAGCGAAAAGAAAATGAAAACAAGGCATAAAACAAAGAAAGGATGTGTACCATGGAACAGTCACAAGTTACTTTTTTGGGTTTTGCTTTTCTTTTTGTGCTAAAAATAAAACACAATGCTTACCTTTGTGTAGAGACTACTCACCAAAGCCTGAATAAACCGGAGGTTAAGAATATCAACATCATTAAAACTCTTTCCAATTTTCAGTTCTTTATCTAGATTCACTTTCTCCTAATATTACTTTCTTCAGAAAGTGAGTCTTCTCCCAGAAAAAAAATCCAACAGAAACGCTCTTAAGTAGACATGGTAACAGAGAAATGATCAGACTTAGTCCTAGCTAGCTATCATAATAAAACCTGCCATTAAAGAAAAATGTGAGATGCTGAAGCTAAGAATTTTGGCAACCAAACCTTCACTAACTTTGAAGCTTTTTAAATTCCAGCTCTTGTAAAAGGCTGAACAACTTTCTACAATAATGTTTCCTAGCTATGAAACATACCATTGCCTGGAGTTATTTGGAATGTACAATAATTAGCGACAAATAGAAAACAGTGCACATCCAGTGCAGTTCAGTTTGGGAGTTTTCTTGCCAGAATTTCCATACACTTAGCCAAATTAAATATGCTGTTTGTCTTGTGTCTTATCATTATACTAAAATAAAACCTTGAATAAAGTTTGTAACAAGACTGACATGTGGCAAAAATACAGTCTGATCTAAAACCAGCATGCTTCCACATTAGGGCTCTTTGTACTGTGCATTATAAGAAGTTCAGTTTGGGAGTTTTCTTGCCAGAATTTCCATACACTTAGCCAAATTAAATATGCTGTTTGTCTTGTGTCTTATCATTATACTAAAATAAAACCTTGAATAAAGTTTGTAACAAGACTGACATGTGGCAAAAATACAGTCTGATCTAAAACCAGCATGCTTCCACATTAGGGCTCTTTGTACTGTGCATTATAAGATGTTACTATTATGTAAATATATAAATATGGGAGATTCCCATCACTGAATACGCACACTTGCAGAATAAAGGCTCATCTGTAAATGTATCAGAAGTACCTTGTAAATTATCAAAATCTTGTCAAGACAACAATGTCATAGAACCTCAGGATACATTTGCAGATATAATACAGAAATGAATATGCTATGATTTTAGATGTTTTCTGAATACATCTACAGACATAAGGGTTGTGATGTACAAAAGAAATTAAATGTGCTGACTTAGAAGGTAAAATACAATACAATATTTCTAATATTAATGTTATATTAAGGAACTTTTATGCAAGAAAAATATAAAAACTAAAATTTAACTACTGCGAGTTCTGTTCCAACGCAGATCATTTTAACTTCGTTCTCAGTGAATAAAACACTTCATTTTCACCTCTGAGAATATTTCATGATTTGTTAGGCCTAATTAAAACAAAAGCCTCCTCCCTGGCCATTTTAGTGGTGCTGCTGAGCAGCTGTTGCAGCTCGAATTGGTATCACCTGAACTTGGTAACAAGAGCTATGCACACTGTTCTGTATGTGGTTCATAAGTGCCTTAACTTATTGGCACTAACATTCTCTCTTCCTACCGAAAACATCTTCCTTGATGCATCTTGGAATTATATTTTCCTTTCTCACAGCCAAATCACAGCGGTGACTCAGTCAGTTTTGTTATTGATTACTACAGTCAAGTCTTTTTACCTTTGTGTCACTTCCAATTTATGAGCCCCATTTATAGAGAAATTCCTATCAGCTGTATGACCTTGCACTTCATAGTATGAGATTTCTACCTGTTTCTGTTGGTGTATTTTCAAGGTCATCTAGCTCTTAGCAGTTAACATTTTGGTCTCCTCAATATTAGCAAATGCCTCCCAAATTTTGAGAGTCTTATACCTTTCCTGCTTGCTTCTTTAATAAAAATATTAAAACAAGATTAGCCAAAAAACCAGTCCCCAAGGAACTCCATTAGTAAACTCTCTCCACTCTAAAAGTTTCCTTTCCAACACAAAGAACTGTAACCTCTCATTTGTCTAGTTCATCACACCCTAACTTTTCTTCTACTAATCCTCAGTTTTTCTAGCTTAAGTAATAATTTATTATATGGATTATTTTCAGATAAATAAAATAAACAGTCTGAAGTCTTATTAGAAAGAAACACCAGGCTTGCATGTCACAATGTGCTTTTTGTAAGCGTCTGCTTTATTTTACTCAATTTTTTAGTAATTTCTCTATATCCACATTTTTCCTTCTAAGCTCATAATGTTGATAAGATCACAGTTCACCCTGCCCCCACTTTCTTAAATACAGATACCATCCCAGGTACTTAATAGACATTTCTGAAAACGCTGTCCTATATGTACCAAGCTATTTTATCTAAAAATGAAACCACCAAAAATATTACAACTAGAACAAGAACAATTCATCTTGCCTTTTTAGAGAAAAAGAATCATTTATGGTGTGGTCTAATAGTTTTAAACAGTCACCTAACTCTCTAAGCAGAGTTATAACCCTGAATAAAATGGTTATTTTAGTGTAATGATGCTTGCTCAGCAATTACTAGCAAATACACATTAGTAAAATATGCCCTGCAGAGTTAAGAGCCTATGAATGTGCTTACAGTGTTAGTGCATGCACAGGCAAAGTCACAGCACCTGTACTGTGTTTTTAAAATAAATACACATTCTATAAGGGCCCGTAGCAGTAAGATCAATATTTCCTGTTTAATTGTTATTGTTCAAAAATGGACTCAGAGGGACATCTAGACCATCTCAAAGTTTGAGAGAGATCGCTTTTTTGACCCAAAATGTACAGCTTTGGCCCACCTGGAGTAGGCAGCAATTATACATAGCTAGAGTTTCAATCTTACTCATTTACTTTGTCTAATAAACTGTGTTTCACTAGTAACTTCTTCAGGTTTTAGATTCCATCCTATTATGACTGTTGTTATGAATTTCATTTCAGAGGCACTGGGATCACAGAGTCAGCACACTAGAACAAAGAAAGATCAGCAAAACTTAGAAACCAAATTTCGACTCTATACAGATACAACTGAAGAAGGCTGTCAGATTTTTTTTAATCAGTTGGAGACTCTTGACAAATGCAGTTTCAATGCCTCTCTTCCTCTGGTGATGATAGTCCATGGCTGGTCGGTATGAACTCACATTTTATTTTTGATTCAAACTACACCTGATTTGATATACTTTCCTTCTCATTATGCTAGTGCCAAAAGTAACTTCAGAAGAAAGGTTGTGATTGGAAAGATGGTGGATTTCCCTGGTAGCAATCATGGCTAGAAATAATACAAAGTGGATATTCCCCACTGAGATTCTGAAGGAACAGTCTACAAGCAATTTTTCATATGAGAGTTCCATGCCAAGGATTAGATTCAGCCCTGGTTTAAAGCCAGCAGAGTTCGAACAAGTAGCTGAATTAATGTGCTATGCCTCTGAAGGACTGAATACCAGTTTCATTTCTCTGATATGTTCACTGCCAGATATTTGCAGACTTATTGAAAAAGAAGTGCACACAATCTCCCCACACCTTTCTCACAGATACACCTTTAAAGAGAACTTCTCTATAAGCCCCTTCAGCTGAAAATGAAGCCTTCAACGTCAATGAATTATCACTGAACTCCTTCCAGTTAAACTGTGAAAAAAAAAATCCACCATGAAAACCTCTCTCAAAAGCATAGCAGTACTAAGAGTGACTTTTGATCAGCTTTTCAGTTGAAAAAGAAACAAAAGAAAAGGCAGGATAAGAAATAATATCATTTTAACAGATCCTTGATTCTCATAGAACCAATGTCATCAGCATAAGGTGACAAAACGGATCTTTCCTGCACATCTGCAAATATGCAGAGAAACTTTAAACACCACCCTTGATGCATATAACTCTTTTAAACAACAGCAGAGCTTACTTTGGATGAAATATTGCCCTGGATTACTTTAGCCAAGCCTCCCAAATAAGAATTTGTTCAAAACCTATACCCTCCTCAAAGAGAAACCATGGACCTGAAGCTGCTGCCATTGAAGTTTATCATTCATATTAACTTAATTTGTGTTGGGCTCTTAGAGGAATATGTATGGAAACCCAGAACTGAGACTCCCAAATTCTGTTAAAACAGAAGAGAAAGATGTTCTATCAATTGAGGAAATACATGCAACTAGAGCAACAATTAATATTTACTTTATCAGATTTAATTCTGGTCCATCAAATCAGAAGCAGTCTTTGATGCTAGTAAGGAAATTGTGATCAGGTCCTTAAAAAAAGAATGACTCAAAAAAAAAAGGCAATCTCAAAATAGAACAGCTGTAGAATGTAAATGCCCGCTGGTCTGCAATCCTCCAGCTTCCCTCCCTCTCCAACCCTTTCAGCCTAAATTTACAAGGACAGCTGCTTTCGAATGAAATCAGAAATTTTCTAGGCATTTCTGTCTTTTTTTAATCAGTAATACCAATTATCTCAGGATGAGTGAAAATATTTAGAGACATCATTTCTCTTATAAGAGTTCCTATTACAAGACATAAATTATTATACAGTTCTTATATTCATTCTTAATTTTTTTGTCCACCAAAACCTAAAGATTCTCAGCACTGAAGCATGCTGAAGCCCCTAAAATCTAGTTATCAGCATTAAGCCCTCCTTGTTTATATTATGTTTTTTGTTTTCTTGAGCTTTTCACAAGAAATATTTGGCAGACACCGCTTTCCCTTAAGAATGTTTTTTTTTTCTTTTTTTTCTTTTTTTGAATAAAACAGGTGGATGGGATATTAGAAGGTTGGATTTGGAAAATGGCAGCAGCTCTGAAGTCTCAGCATAAACAAATTAATGTGATCATTGCAGACTGGCTTACATTTGCTCACCAGCACTATCCCATTGCTGTACAGAATACACGCTACATAGGACAGGAGATAGCAGACTTCCTGGAATGGCTGGAGGTAAGAGCCTCCAGATCAACATGTTTCTCTGGAAAAGACCTATTTACCTGTCCTTATGCTTCTACCACCTTTCTGAAACACTATGCTCGTTAATGCTGTTCATTTCAATCACTTACGTTTCTTTAATATATTGCAAATTTTTCTTCCATAAACTTCCATATGACTTCATAAAACTTTCATCATGCAAGAGAAAAAAGCAAGTGGTCTTGTTTATTAAAATATTTTGATGTATCTTTAGATGTGAGATAATTTCATGCTACTTCAGCTTTTCAATTAGCATGTGTGCAGACAGCTGAGAGTCCCACACTTTGAAAACAGGCATACATTATCATACGAGAGGAAATGGCGTCAAGTTGCGCCACGGGAGGTTTAGATTGGATATTAGGAAAAATTTCTTCACCAAAAGGGTTGTCAAGCATTGGAACAGGCTGCCCAGGGAAGTGGTGGCGTCACCATCCCTGGAGGTATTTAAAAGACGTGTAGATGTGGCGCTTAGGGACATGGTTTAGTGGTGGACTTGGCAGTGCTAGGTTAACAGTTGGACTCAATGATCTTAAAGGTCTTTTCCAACCTAAATGATTCTATGATTTGCAAGTGGTTAGTTCAGTAAAATAAGTGTATGTTATCTGTGCTTAATTTCTGCTTTTAATGCAGAAATTTTTGCATTAGTTTTGCCTCAGTTCCCAAAAGTTTATTCTAAAATAATGGCTTAGAGATCCAGAATGTAAAGGGAGACCTTTTAAGAGGACAGACATGGCTTACAAAGCAGATGACATGGAGGCAGTAGTGAGTACAGAGCCACGCTAATGTAGTGACTACTTATCAAAACTCCTGCTACATAGGGAGCAGTGGCCATGGCTGGATTGAAAAGGCTGCAGACAAGTCTGCAAGGGATCTCTGGCTCCAGCACTATTTAAGAAAAGGCAGAAAGCAAACACTAGAATGAGAATCACTCATACAAACCATGCACCCTAAGCAACTCTTATTTCATCCATCTGTAGTACTAATTTAAGCTACCTAATTTGAAATGAAATTATACTTCTGTACTTCACAATGAATTTTTGAATACACTAATTTAAATACGGTGAGGCCTAAAGTGGAAGGGAAATACACTGCAAAGCTGAAAGATTTGTAGCAAATACTGTTGAAGGGCTAAGCTGCTTTCAACAGGAATGGCAGGGCTAGAAGTTGTCAGATACCACGTCCCGTTAGGGACAACAGGCACAAAAGAAAAGGCAGAAAAGCCAGAGTCACTATTTTTTGTTGTGACATTACAAGAAACCTTAGCTCTTGGTCAAACGTAGTTTAAGTTGCTGCAGCCTAAAGTCATATTTAGAAGCTGTTTAATTATTGAATAAATCAAACGGTGGACTTTGTTCAGTTCCCAGGAGGACACACCACATTGTCAACAATAAAAACAGTCTGTGATTTCTCCAGTGTCAGCAAACAAATCAAGGCTTGAATAAATGACTCCTTGCTCCAGCATTGTAGGTAGCTTCTCTTGTACCATGATATGCTCCAGGATTTAAATATACCATAAATTTTCACAACATTCAATTGAGCATGTTCAAGCAGTAAACCCTCCTTCCGGTGAGAAGCACCCCTCATGAGTTTAACAGTTAAAAAAACTTCATTCCAACTCCCGTAACTATCTTTCTGTTATGCTTCTGTCTGCTTACAGGCAGGCAAGTATTTGAAATATCCTCAATGGATGTAACAAAAACTGCAGTGCTGTGTAACATTTTAATAAATAATAAAAATAAATCTTAGCACTCTTAGTCCAAGAGTTAATAGGGCATGATCAGTAACAATCTCAATAGCATCCATCTCAATAACACCTGCCAAGAAAATTGGTCAGATCTTGTGATTTCTAAGAGCTGCCTCTCTCAAAAGAAGGTTGCCAAGTTTCACCTCATCTTCACAAGAGACAGGTATCGAGACTGCAAAGGCACTCCACTGGGACAGGCAATATCCACAATGAAATCAAAACAGAGGTTTGCCTTTCCTGCAAGAAAAATATGCCACATTTTTCTTTACAAGTCAGAAAAACTTTGAACCTTACAGCTCAGGTGAAATGCTTAAGATCTAGATAGCATTGATTAGGTAGAAAGAAGGGCCTGAGGCCAATTCTGCTTCAATAAGTTTGTTTCAGATCAGATATACCCAGTTTTGTACAAATCAGTCCAAGAAACATCATTGCCATATCACTTAGCATATCTGATCAATGTTTTGATACTTTGGCTTCTAATTTGGCTTGTGCTAGTATCTCAGGCAAAAAAAGCAAGGCATTTTCTGTAAAGGACTTTACACTGAAGTTAAAGGACAGACATCCATTTTATAGTCATAGGAAAGTCAAATGCTGCAGACAAAAGGCAATGCACATTTGCATCACTTGCCACAAACAGCAACAAAAATTCTACTATCTGTGTTGTTGGTGTTCCTGAGCATAGCACATAAGTAGCAGTGCCCAAATGTGGCATTTTCCTGCTGCATGAAAAGGAGGCAAGGAACAACATTCAGCCAGTGAAGAAATTTAGTGCATGATCCATGCACCTCATTTGACCTCCCTCATCAACATACAAATGTCTTGTGTTGCAATTCATGGCATTCCTAGCTTGTAGTAAGTATGTCACTGTTTACTTTTCACATTTTCTGTGTCTAAATCAAGCTGCCACTATCTTCCAGGAATCCATTCAATTTTCCAGAAGCAATGCTCATCTAATTGGGTACAGCCTAGGAGCTCATGTTTCAGGATTTGCTGGAAGTTATATCAGTGGTACAAACAAGATTGGAAGAATTACAGGTAAAAGACTAAGAAATGTAACAGTCAACTGATTTAAGTTACATAGATATTTGACATATCAATGTCATATCAATATTTAGCTGTTGAATAGCAGTATTTGCCACAGTTTAGAAGTTTCATCCCATTGGTTTAGAAATTAGATTTAGAAAATTTAATGAAAACACTTTTCAAAATGAAGTATCACAGTATTTCTAGCTTTGATCTTTTCTACCTCAGTCCAAATTATGACATACAGAATATACAGGCGTGGGGACTACAAATCATAAACCAAAGATTCAAGTTGCATGTTGCTTGAATTTATCTTGTGTCCATTCCCAGTAACACCTTAAACTATATGTTAGCCTCTAACCTTCGATCTTTGGTCGCTATCTTGACCCAAAGCCATTCAAATACACTGTTCATTGTTAGCAACTCATTTTAAAAAGAAAATTACATTAAGGAAATTATTTAGACTTGTAACAATAAGCTCTAAAAATTCAGTGATAAAAGCTATTAAAAATAAAAGGAAATGTATGCCTTCAGGGTGACATCCTTACTTGTAGCTTGTTATTAGTCTTGTCCAGTTACCTCTATGCAACTACATTAGTCCATAGTACCAACTGAAGAATCTCAAGTTTAGAAGCTTGTCCTCAAAACTGAAGGCAGCTTTAAACTATGCAGGCAGTCCTTTTCAATAAATCAATTCCCAACCAAAAAGAGCACCATACAAAAATATCTAGCAAACTAAAAATCAGCAAGACTCCCTACGTGGAATATTATTTTTCTGAATACCGTAATAATTTGCCTTGAAGACTTTTAAAGTTAAAAAATTATTATAAACATCTAGCAGACATACAGCTCTTTCAAGCAATAAGCGAAACTTTGTAAAGTTTCAGGTCCCAAATGTGGGCTAAAAGTCAACCTTGTTGTGGGACTGGTGTCTTCAAAAGGGCCTCTGAAATCCATGACCTCTAGAGTATGAAAGAACAAAATTAAGTAAATATCCCTCAAGTGACAAAGCAGTAGCAAGCATGGTTTGTCTACAACAAACACATCTATCTCTGGGCCTGTGTCCTTGTGCATGTAGCAGTTACTGTTTATTACAGCACCTGTGTTTACTTTACCTTTTGGTGTAACCACGTACCCTCTGCAGGACAAGTTTTCCTAGCATTGTTTCTATCAGCGAAAGGCCTTGTAAAGTACCAGTGCTGTCTGTTTTTAAATATTTATCACAGACTTTTCTCATAACAGTAAAAGAACAGCCAATCTGCACTATATCACAACCGGATTATTTGCATTTATTGCAGGCCTTGACCCTGCCGGTCCCTTGTTTGAAGGAATGTCACCAACAGACCGTTTATCTCCAGATGATGCAAACTTTGTAGACGCAATTCATACATTCACTAAACAGCACATGGGTCTCAGTGTTGGCATCAAGCAGCCTGTGGCTCATTTCGACTTTTATCCCAATGGAGGCACCTTTCAGCCTGGCTGTCACATCATGCATGTGTATAACCACATTGCACAATATGGAATCACTGGTAAGAACCAATGGCACAAAACGGGAAGCAGCATTGCAGCTGCACTGACAGTATCTCTGGGAAACTTTACGTATCTCTATGGTCTTAAACAGTATCTAATGGGAGTATTATCTCCCATTATATGCAAGGAAATTTCTTTTCTAGAAATCAGTTATCTGATTTTTACATGTATTGAGTTCAAACTGCTGTTGCTGTTACTGACTCCACTAAAGAATGTGGCTGCCTAGCACTTCTGAAAATGAGGCCATGAGCATCCTGCTGTCAAGCACTTCTGAATAATTTCACAGGTATTTGTTTTAGTGGTAGAGGAAATGAGAAAACTTATTCTAATTAAGCCAGATTCATCTAGTGTGCAATTATTTCAAATCAAATAAAACACAGGCCTGTACTACTGACCTCCTTAGTTCACCTTTTCCCAACTCCCCATCCTTCAGCTGCGCAGATGATGCTCTCTCTAGGACCTGACTGCCAGTGTTCCAGGCTAGGTTTTATATATAGAAGCTTATTTCCAATGTACCTAAACATATAGAGAAACTGATGCAACATACTGCGAAAAGATAAGGTACTGATGCACAGTGACAACCAGAACTGTTCACTGAAAAAAACCAGAGTACTGTTCACCCAGCATACTGCATTGTAAAAATATTTCTCAACTATCATCACACTATCTAAAAGTAAGCCTTACTTGTTAGCAGATAATTCATGACAAATGTGAAACTAAGCATCAGCCAGAAAGCTTATCAGTGAAGACATATAAAAACAGTCCATCGTGATGTATCCTGATTACACAGAAGAAAACAACATTCATAATTTGATGACACTTAAGGAAGAAAAAGATACTTCCTGTAAAAGCAGATCTATGTATTTAATATTTTTTTAATGTATTTAATACATTTTTTTCTCCTTTTCCCCCAGTAGTAGGTGCAAGCAGAATTCAATTCAGCATGAGAGTTTGTCACTCTGATAGGGACAAAATATGATATTACCATGTAAGCATCCAAAAGATAACAGTGTTCAACCATTCAGAATGAGACTGCTGTCTTTATTGTGGCATGACCTGAAAGACTGCATATAGCCTCATATTGTATTTCATATTGACCAAAACAGCCAGGACAATGAAATCAAGGTTCATATTTACAGTCTTAAGCAGTCAGGCTAGAGAAGTTTAAGCAGCAAATTATTCAATTTTATTATCATGTAGGTTCAACCAAAGTATTTTTGGATTATCCTAAAAGTAAAGTTGCTACAATGTATGATTTCTGAGGCAAAATCATGATGTTTTAGTAGTAAAGGTGGTGGTGGGAAAACAATAACATATGTTTATAGTTGGTTACTGTACTCCTCTGCAGTTGAAATGGTAAAGAGGAACAAGGGCATGCAAAATTTTGTTGTTTGCATTTTTTCAGGCATCACTCAAACTGTGAAGTGTGCCCATGAGAGGTCAGTTCATTTGTTCATCGACTCTCTGCTTCACAACGATAAGCAAAGCACAGCATACTGGTGCAACGACATCAACACTTTCAACAAAGGAATGTGCCTCAGCTGTAGAAAGAATCGGTGCAACACGCTGGGCTACAACATCAGGGAGGAAAGGCTCCCAAAAAGTAGACAACTCTTTTTGAAAACAAGAGCACATATGCCTTTCAAAGGTTTGTGGGAATACTTGTTACAATCTCCAGATTGATCACAAAGTGTGAGAATGAGCCTAAGCTTTGTGATCCTGTTTAGTCATTTATTAAAGCTTATAAAATCTATGGGAATAATCAATTTGCTGAGACAACTGAGAATCCCAGTAGGCCGTCTTGATGCCCTTTCATCAAGATCCTGACTCTTTATGTTTCTGTGGGAAAAAGCATGCTGCATACTTGCCACAGGCTAACTGTGGATCTGAGGCCTCAGAGATGCTTAGGGTCCTGATCTACTGGATTTTCCTACAGCTGGCCTGTGCAAGTTTGTTGTAACATATGCAGGCATACAGCCAAGCCAAAAAAGCAGCATAATTGCTCTGGGAGGCCTGTAAAACCTCCTGTTCCAAGTTTGCCCAAATTTTATGTGCAATTAGTCTACAAGATGACATATAAATTAGTACTTTTCAAACAATGGATAGACAACAGAACAGCATGGAATTTTACAGGGCAGAACTGTAGCACCAAAATAAAGTGACTGCTACTCTAGCTTTATCTCCATTAAATTACTTCGGTGGATGAAAAGCTGGACATGAGCCAGCAATGTGCGCTCACAGCCCAGAAGGCCAATCATATCCTGGGCTGCATCAAAAGAAGCGTGGCCAGCAGGTCGAGGGAGGTGATTCTGCCCCTCTGCTCTGCTCTGGTGAGACCCCACCTGGAGTGCTGCGTCCAGCTCTGGAGCCCTCAGCATAAGAAAGTCACGGACCTGTTGGAGCGGGTCCAGAGGAGGG
>NW_008795371.1:1996092-2022506 GCF_000699145.1 Aptenodytes forsteri | reverse complement strand
AAGGGGGCTTATAAAAAAGATGGCAGCAAACTTTTTAGCAGGGCCTGTTGCGACAGGACAAGGGGGAATGGCTTTAAACTAAAGGGGGGTAGATTTAAACTAGCTATAAGGAAGACATTTTTGACACTGAGGGTGGTGAAACACTGGCACAGGTTGCCCAGAGAGGTGGTGGATGCCCCATCCCTGGAGACATTCAAGGTCAGGTTGGACGGGGCTCTGAGCAACCTGATGTAGTTGAAGATGTCCCTGCCCACAGCAGGGGGGCTGGACTAGATGACCTTTAAAGGTCCCTTCCAACCCAAACTATTCTACGATTCTACTTTATCAAGAGCACAAAGTAACAACTTTCTAAGCTCAGAGAGACAATCAGTGTGGTTTCTTGCACGTATTACCAGAGGGGAAGCAGTCTGACAGGGAAACGGGGCCTATCTGCCAGTCTCCCTTGCAAAATGGCCTGGGCCTGGCTGTGGGCTGGTTACGACTCACCTGTCAAGAGAGCCCACGAGGCGACTGCTGCTGTTGAGCAGACATTCACGTGCCAGTGGGAAGGTTTACGTATGTTTTAAAGCAAGAACAAGCAGGACTGTGTGGGATGAATGGCAGGGACACGCTTCTTCCAAGGGACTTCCAGTGCAGGGACTTTTGGCAAACGGCATTCCTCCCCACTACCTCCTTCCCCAGCTATCAATGGGGCATGCGGTGAGCAACAGCATGGCACAGCCCAGGCAGGGCTCCTGCTCGGAGCCACAGGCCACCACGCATGGAGGAGACTCATAATGTGTGCCCACCTCCTCACCAAGCAGCCGGTGCCCTTCCCACAGCCCCCTCAGCACCTGGGCACCTGCTACACCGCAGCCCCGCCCCGCAGCTCTCCTCAGCACTGGGGCAGTGCAGGGCCCTGCCTGCCCCCAGGCTCCCCTAGAACAGCCCCCCAACCATGGGGGTCCCTCATCACCTCACCTGCTGCCAGGGCTGGCCCGTTCTGCCCAGCACAGCCAGGAAGGGGGTGCCTCCTTCCTGCTGGAGGGGGTCAGCCCGCTTGTCGCCCACCTAAGACATTGGGGTTGGGGAAGCACTTTGAATGTTGACAGTGCGCCCCTGGCATGGACACTCAAGGGCTTTCCAGTCCTGAGGAGAAATGCTTAAAAATGCTGCTTGCATTACACAGTGCCCAGTACTCAACTACAACATCACAGATTTAAAAAAATACAAAAATTCAGGTACTTTTTAAAAATAATTTTGGAAGTCTTCCACTAGCGCAGCTGTGAAGTACACGGTGATGACTCCAGAGGGGTCTGCTCAGCCCTGACTGATACTCAGAGCAGCTGAACCTGCTGGATCTCTTCTTACACTTTTTAAAATGCCTCAGGAAGCTACTTGAAGTAGATTTAAAAATCCTAGAGGCCGTGTCTAGTTCCCGATGTAATTTTGCTGCAGTACAGTCAGGTCACCATCAGAATCAGGAAAGCGAATTGCTCTGAGGATGCGGCGTCCGCTACCACCACACCTGGGCACAGAAACACGATCCCGGTGTTGCATTCTTCGCTGGACATGGAGATAGTTTCAGCTTGTGGTAAAATATCTGCGTCTTATTGGCTTTGATTTCCATTTGAAACATGTTGCATTTTTATGCTTGGAACTGGTTTTGCTTCAAAAAAATGTCCTTGACGCATATGCAGATATCAGTGCCCCAGACAATGGTTTCCTTTCACAGAAGTTCCCAAACAAGGCAGCAACTGTGGGAGGGTGCGTACAAAGTCATCTTTGTAACGCTCTTAAAAAAATGTTTGAAGATCATGTGAGAAGCCCAAACAGAAGAAATTTGAGAAACTCAGCATTACACTTCACAAACCTCTGTGCCTTCACAAAATCTGACGTTTCGTTTTTCAAGTTAATGGCATTATATTCTGGAGCCTACATTAATCCAGTTCAAACAAAAAATAGTTGTTACAAAGAAGTTAACATTTATAATAAAGCTGTGATGGGACCCTGAGTCCGAGTTTTCCTATGAATACGCTCACCTTTTTCCTTCAAGGTGAGCATCATAAGCACAGCAAAAGCCCAGGCTTTATCAGAACATACACTAGAACAATCAATTTTTATATGGAGAGAACACTCAGAGAAAGACAGAATAGTAATAAATGCGATCTGTAAACAAGCCTCTCTGCCTACTTTGTCCTCTTCAGGTTTGCAGCAAAGAATCAGCCATTTTGTTTTCTACTGAGTGACACCTTTTCAAAAGAAAACACATTGTCCACTAACATACAATAACTATGAAATAACAACAAAAAGATACAGTTTTTCTAGCAAAGACCTTCCCTTGTGAACACTCAGAACTGCACAAAAAAAAAAATCTGTGCATGTACATAAAAAGATGACTCCCTTAGCAGTATGGTAAAGCCATTCTCAGATGTAGTGAAGCCTGAAGTGGGTGAGAAGAAACGAGGAAAGAACATCTTTCTACTCAAAAACTAGTATGCAATAATGTTTACCATAACAGTTTCCCATGTGTAACTTGACCAGATTGCAAGGACAAATACAACACCCCTAATTCTTCCAAATACTCTGTGGTCTTTGTTAGTAGAAATTACTTAGGGTTTTCTTAATTAACACCTAAATCTATCAGTTTTGTCAAGAAGGTGGCTGCTAGAATCACCAGACAGAGGAGTTTTGGACATTCAAATCTAGCTGACAGTATCTGTGTGCACATGGCCTTTAACTGTATGTTGGGGTTGTTTTGGTTTTTTTTCATAACTTACTAAATGTCAAACTCCTTGTAATCAGTACACTGATGATTTCTTAGGCATTCTTCATTCTGACAATATTCAGTTCAAAGACTTTCCTAAACACTGTTCTTCTAGAAAGCCACCAAGTCTCGAAGTATTAATGACATCTTTCTTATAGTAATGTGCTTGAACAGAGTCATATTGTTAACGGATGCATGTCAAGCACAATGTATCATTATGCAGTCAAGGAAAGTTTGTGAGTCATCTGTTTTGCAGGACAATTTTCTAGCCGATCAGAGAAAAAGCCTGACTACATTGCATAAGGTCTTCAATCTTTATCATACATCTCTAGCCATGTCCAGTCATAAGGATTTGTCTGGTGATTTGAATTTCTGGCAAGCCCTCTATCTAACAATTAAACTTCAGAAAAGCTGAAATATTTTCCATGGAAGAATGTTTTATCCTACAAAGGGAACTCAGCCCAGGTTACCTTTTTTCTCCATCCTTTTAAATAGAGTAACAGGGCCCAAAACCCTAAGGGATTACACAGAACAGCAATGATCAGAAAAAAGGATGTTTTAATTGCAACAAATTTGATCAAAAAATAAAATGGAATTATTAATCAAGTTTCTGCTCTGAAAGGCAAAATTCTTTTGCCTGAGAAATCTATTGCTTCTTTGACCATTAATTTTGTCACTTTACAAATTCTTCCTTTCTATAGTCTATCATTATCAGTTCAAGATCCACTTCATCAATGAAATCCAAGGCAAGCAGATAGACCCAACTTTTACCATTTCTCTGACAGGCACTAAGGAGGATGCTAAAAACCTGCCCATCACACTGTGAGTATTGATATTACATGTCATTGTACAAGTGAGAAACAAGGTGCTAATTTATAATACCACATCATGTACATAATCATCCTACGAGTGAAATGGTTTAGTACAGCTAAGTGAAGATGAACTGGAAATTGTTCTCTCTTCACCCATACTCCCTAAAAATCACAAACTTTTACAATGTTCATACAGTTTTTGCATGAAAAATCTCTATAAAACAAACTTAGTAATCTTGGAACTTTCCCTGAATATTAAGTATCCTGTCTACTTATGTTCAATCCATCCCATGGCTAACACAGGGAGGTCTAATCAATTAAAACACAAATAAATAAGCAGCTGTAATTAAGGTTAAGAATTTTGGATATTTCTCATGATGGACTCTATCTGTATTAACAAAAGCAAAGGCAACAGTGTGGGTCAGCATTTGCTCTAGCAGACAAAAGTCACAATGTAGATGCTATTATGGGACACCTTTTCTTTTGCTGTCAGAAACCACTACTGCTTCAGCCACTGTTCAAGCTTCTCCCACTTCTGCTTCTTTTCTAGCATGTTGTCGTATTTCACCACTTTATGCACCTGGAGGAAGAGTATGCTAGAGACAGTAATGTTCCCTCCTGGAGGAGAAGGAAGAAACATAGTTCTTTCTTTGGTTTTAAAGAGAAGATAAACTAATTTTTTTTCCCTTTAACCCATAATAATTAAGACAGCATTATTCTGGTTTTGTTTTCTGCAGAGTTGAAGGTATTAATGGGAATAAAACCTACTCTTTTCTCATCACCTTGGACACTGATATCGGTGAGCTAATAATGATCAAGTTCAAATGGGAAGGAACTGCAGTTTGGGAAAATATCTGGGACACAGTTCAAACCATAATACCATGGACAAAAGGCACCCGTCGACCAGGACTTATAGTGAAGACAATAAGAGTGAAAGCAGGGGAAACACAGCAAAAGTAAGTGTAATGAAAACACTATTTTTCTGTAATAACACCACAGATGCTTGGCACACAGGTTATCCTAGTTCAAATAAAAGCATCTGAGTCCCAGCACTCAGACCAATGGTGAATTTATCCATGTACAACTTCTGGCTTTCCCCCCTCCCCCTCAGATCGGACTGCATGATTTTTAAGTGACTTAAAGAATTTCTTTGTTCTCAGGTCAGAAATGAGTAGTGGGAAATGTTCTGGCTCACCACTACCACTAATCTGAGTTTAAGGCACAATAACCTTGGGTGATGATTTTGTTGATACTTGGGAATAGAGCATAGAGAAGGAGTTAGCACACAGATCCAAGGAAGAATTTTAGTAAGTTCTGCAATGCAATTTTTCTACACAATTAATGACAGTAACTGATGACAATTTCTGACTTATTTTTAGAATGTGATTATCTCACTCCAAAAGGACCATATGAAATTTCAAAGAAACAAGATACTATGTAGGATAAATATTGACTCCAACATTAAGGCCATGAAAAATTCAAATTCCTGCTTACAAAAGATATGCCAAATCTTAATTATTTGACTTTCAATACCTACTTCATAAACTCAGCATCACCATTCTTGAAAGTACTCATTGGAAGGATCACATGCAGAACTACAGTCATCTGATTATTCATTGAAGCTAAGGGTTTCATCATAAAATTCCCTTATTTTTGTCTCATTCATTTAAGAGCCAGTCCAGTGTTTGAGAGTCGATAATGAATTACTACACTGTGCAGGCTGTATAAGAAGTTCCTGGAGTGATAAACTGTAGAAGCAAAGATCAACTACAGACATTTTGAAATTTCTAGTGGGCAAACAGAATGTAAGCAGTCCTGGAAAACAAAAAGACTATCTATACTTCTACATACCACACTTTCACTGGTATTCGACAGCAATTTTTGCGCTCTGGTTGTGCTTTTTTCTATAGTATGAATTCAGTGATGTGAATTTTGTCAGCTGAACTCTGAAGTAGCATCAGAGAGCAGCTTTCTGGAGCAAAAAAAAATATGAATGCAAACTGAAGTCTGTGTTTTGGATTTTTTTGTTTGTTTGTTCATTTGTTTTGGATTTTTTTTTGGAGGATGGGTGTTCTTTTTTTTCTTCTTCCCTTGCCGATTGCTTTGAAACTGGATCACCAAGTCTGAGTAGCCTTGTTCTCTACATACAGCAATGCTAATAACACTTGAAACTGCTTATTCACACAGAGAAATTTCAGCCACAAGACAGAATAACAAAGCTTGTAATGATTCCCACTGGTTTAATCCTTTGAGAAATTTTAACTAAGCAGTTTAATTAACATTAATGAGAAAAGCATGTCTTACCTTGTAACTGTGGCTCAGTCTTAGAAGATGATTTTTCCATGCTACAGTCTCTTTCTTACTAGCACCACTTATAACTACTGCAGACTTTCTGTGGAACAATACTTATTGACAGAGCTGCATCTCCTTGATACTGACACAAAAGACAAATTACACAATTTAAAGAGACATTTTCACAAGACAATCTGTGTGTGCTGGGGGGCAGAGGAGGGATCATATTTTCTTGGGTTTTGTCCCCCTGAAAATGTATTTTGTAGGTATTTTCCTCTCCTAACCCAGGACTTGGCACATGCTCCTGCCATTAAAAAAAAAAAAAAAAATTTCTGTAACATCTCCTGCTGTTTTAAAAGAGATGATCCCAAATCAGTACTGACCTAGCTGCCAAAGCAAATTAAAGCAGAGAATACACTGCAAATTAGAGAGCTCTGTTTAAATACAGATTTTTGTACCTTGAGAAAAAAGTATGAAGACTGTGAAAGGATTATGTCAGGTATATGCATTTTTCTAACCAGAAAGCTCCTGTCCAATACAGCTGTGTCAATAACCTGGCACAAGCCAATTACTACTGATGTACTAAAGAAATCCTAGGAAATGGGTAACTGAGGTGGGTAGTTATTATACTAACAAAAAATGATGCTAGTATCTTCAGGCACCTGATGCTCCTTAGAAGTTTTTTTGCTGCAAGCAAAAATGTTTGTGTCAAGATTTTAATGGATACTGATTATGTGCTGGGTTTTGTTCTGCACAATCTGGGCTTGTCATGGGAATGGAAATGACATGTTACTGTTGAAATACTGGATTAATGCTTGAGGGGGGAATGAAAGATTATTAGGTGATTCTAAAAGGAGGAACAAAGGACACTCAAGGAAAAGTATTTTCTTCAAAGAGTGTGTAAATTTCGGTTTTCTTGGAAAGACCAAACATCATGGATAGAAGAATTAGCAATTTTGGAAATTCAGTATTAAAAAAGGTAGTAAACACAAGACGTGTTTTGAGTTGCCTTGTGCTTTCTCGAGCATTTGAACAAACTGTTGACAATATTTTATTTCCATGTACCTTTACCTCACAATGTTCATGATATTTATATACATGATAAATTTTCCTTTGTTAGATTATCTAATGACAAACGCACACAACATAACAGCATAAACTTAAGAAGTAGTTAATAAACAGACTATTATGAACAATAAAATACCAGATTCCAACATACTTGAGTTCCAAATATGGAAAACATTTCTGCAGCATATGTAGTTGCTGATGATGTTAGCATCCTACATAACTGATTTTTAGCAACCTCACAACTAAATACTAGTAGTCCAACTAAGTACTAGCAGGCCAAATAGTGCAATCCTGGTAGTAAGAATTGAAACTATGACAATGGCCACTGAGAATACAAAGACTAAATCACTGCATGTGATGTGTATGATACCAGAAAGAGATGGAGGCATAGTGTGCTCAGTACACAGGAGTTGCCTACTCCTTTTACTCTGTACCTACTATCTGGCAGCCAGATACATCTCTTTCCTCACAAGCCTATAAAAACAATCAGATACCTTCCTGTAAAAGACACGATAAAGAAAGTCAGGTTCAGTGTATCTAGAGAGCACACTTTTATACAGATGGTAGCCCTAAAAAGCAATGTTATGCTTACATGCTATGTTTTCTTTCTAGAATGACATTTTGTTCTCAAAGCATTGACAACGTTCACCTTCATCCAGCCCAAGAGAAAACATTTATGAGGTGTGAAGATCGCTTTCGGAGACAAAACAGAAAATGAGCAAGAACACAAAAGACAACGACTCACCAAAATATATTCAAAATACTATACATCTAGTAAAGTGTTTTAAAAATACACGGCTACATTAAATTTAAATATCGTGATAGTTTCAGAGGTGGTGAAGAAAATACATTTAAAAAATTTAGTTTTTGTGATGCAACGGTAAGCCAAAATATGTGCTTTGTTCATCAATGAGCCTACTCTCAAAGTGATCAATGAGCAATTTCATCAACAGCAATTGTCAATTTTAAATTGTTTAAAGTTTTAAAAAACACCTGCTCACTAGAAATAAAAAGATTACTATTTTAAAGAATTTGAAATATTTGAATTGCCATAAGCCTTTGAAAAATGTCATTTTGTTGGATTTAAGGGAAAAAAAGGAGCCTCATTTCCCATTATATACTTTGAAACATTAATAGTGTCTACTATCAGTTAAAACTTTCCGAAATTATTTCCTAATGAAGGGGGAGTTAAATAATTCATACAAGAAAATATTCCCAAATAGATAACATTGTTAACAGAGTTTGAACTTTACTTTGTAACATTCAAAAACTAAAACACATCTCAACATACAGAATGCTTGAGCTATCTGTCATAGCCATATGACAAGCCAAATAACTGTATCACCTAAAAATGATATACTAAACTTTGTCCTGTTGGAAAATGCTTTGATGTTTAATTATTTTAATTAAAGTACTGATTTAAATTACTAGTTTAACAGAGTTTGAACTTTACTTTGTAACATTCAAAAACTAAAACACATCTCAACATACAGAATGCTTGAGCTATCTGTCATAGCCATATGACAAGCCAAATAACTGTATCACCTAAAAATGATATACTAAACTTTGTCCTGTTGGAAAATGCTTTGATGTTTAATTATTTTAATTAAAGTACTGATTTAAATTACTAGTAATTTAATTATTTTAATGATGCTTAGTATACTACACGCAATTCTAGCACAACTAAGTTCAGCTAACTTTTGCATTAAAAATCATATTTACCTGTTCAGGTAAGGCATCTTCAGTTTATATAAACAAACTTTATAAATTCAAACATATACAATTCCCTTGTTTCCTATGTCAGAATATAAACTACATAATCTGAAACAATAATGTTTCTTTATATAAAGATTTTATTTTATGGTTAGTGCATATTGAAATAGAAATCAATACGTATGTCAGAGTATTTCGTTTGTCACTTTGTAATGCCAAACACAAGATTCATTAAAAATTATGTTTCTACAACTCCGTATTCTGAATGTAATGTTTTAAATGTTCTCTAAATGGTAAAAAATGTGAAACAGAGTCCTAAGACCTGCAGCAAAGCATATTTTCCATACCAAGATATTGCAGGGAATTTTGAATCAAAAATATACAGATGTTATCAGGATTAAAGTGAGATTTATTTTAAAAGCATGACAAATGAACAAGTTGAGCAGAGCTGGCAATCCTGCAAGCAATGAACAGTGATCAAATGTTGAATGCAGGCATCTTTGCCGACCATTCAGAATATTAACTTCTAACTTTTAAAAGATGTTTTCAGTAACTACCATTCCTTTCAACAAACAGGAGTATTCAATACAGAAACAGAAAGGCTGACTAAATATGATGGGAACTGAATAATACTTACTTTTGAAATGAGAATGGTTGTCATTCCTGAGATGTAAACTTCAGAAGCGGATCTGATATTTGAAATTGCCACTTGGAGTAGCATCTTGATTAGGAGAAATATTTCTAGATTTAGATACAAATTCCATGTAAAAGAATCTTTAGCTCTTCACTGTAAACAAAGGTTTGTGCTTTAAAAGATTTTGCCCAATGAAGCAAGTTGTTTTTTTAAACATGAAAAGTATTTCAACCTTCTATGTAAAAAATTACAATTTAAGTGATTAATTCCATGCTTCAGGATGCTATCCCCAATACTTAAATTTCCTAACATAATTATTTTATTAAAGCTCTGTAATATGTTCTGTGTTTATATAAAAATCGATCACTTAAATAACAGTAGCCAAAAGTCAAATCAGGAGCACACACAGAACAGGGAAGTTTCAGCAGTAAGTATCCCTGAAAGAGTTAGGTAAGCACCAGACCCTTTGATAGATGATGGCTGAGTTGTTTGGGTTTTTTTGTTTGTTTGTTTTTTACATTTGTAGTAGCTAACTGGAGAGACTCAATTGCTAGACCCAGTGACAGCATTTTTAGGGGCATGAAGTTAAAATGGACTGTATCCTGAAGAATGACAGACAAGGAACAAATGACAATGTGGCCATTTTAGTTTTCCAAAGCACAATGAAAAATGAGACAGAGAGAGAGAAGTATGTGTGTGTGGCTAACTCAAATTATATATCTCCCTAGACTGTTTCTAGAATTCAATTTTTGCTTTTGGAAAAAGCTAAAGATCTGCCACTTTTACTTCTTATATTTAGGGTTGTTTTGTTTATAAAATACTTGTCTATTTATAGAAGAACTGAAATACTGTTGTTGGAATTGCATCTACAACACTGGTTATCACCAACTTTCTAAGCTATGAACTTTGTAAGCTTCTTGAACCAAATCCTACCCCCAGTCCTCAAAAAAGGCTTTGTTCAGAAGATATCAAAGGATGACGGAGCGAGAGACAAAGGCTAGAAAGAACTGGACTGTGCTGCTTCTCCAGTGTGCAAACTACGATGTTAGTGTTTCGCTATACCTGCGGAAAAAAGCACTAGAAAGTTGGCAAGACAGCTTTTAATGAGATTTGTATAATGTAAAACATACATATTAACAGAGCCTTTCAAGTCATGATTTTTCTGTAGTTACACATTCTAACACACTTAGAAACATTTTAGACATTAAAATTGGCATTTCTTTCACATTACTATCACTTTACTTGGTAAGAAGGCCAATAAAGGGATCTAAACTTCAAGAGAAACAGTTCAGGAAAAACAGGTAGAAAAAAGGTCAGAGTGCTGAAACTCAAGTAACAGGGATATTGCAGTTTGAGGACTTCTAAAGTTTCTGGGGGAAAAACATTCTCCAGTTCAACTGAAACAAACTAGTATATCCTCAGATAAGATAATCTGAAAAGTTTCAAAAAGTCAAGTAGGAAAATTAAAAGAACATTCAGTATTTGAACTCCTGCAGATATGAAGATACTTATTCTGATGTCATTTTTCACAAATCATGTCTAAATAAAACCTGTCCCTGTGTTTTGATAGCCATTACACTAATTTCTGATATAAAAATGAAATAAAGCCCAAGTTGCAGCATACTTAAAGTCTTAACAATGCCTGAATATAATACTGAAGTCAAAGCCACAATTGCAAGTGCCTATAGTGGTACCTTTGTGCTCACTCGAATTATTGTGTCTCACTCCAAACAACTGAATCAAGACCCTGAAAGCCATCAGGAGCCTACTGTCAGAGCAAGCACAGCTTAGAACGATGTAATGACTGCTGTCCTTTTAATCACCTCTCTGTAATAATGAACCTCCAATATTCAGAAGTAAAAATCTCGTCCTTCCTTTTTGTGTGTTTTTCCTGAAAGAAATATTGGAACATTAATTAAAAGGCAAACTATATCAATGACTGCTAGTCTGTATGGTATAAACAAGAGGAGTTTGATGCCCTTCTCACATTCACACCATTCTGACTATGCATGCTCCTACACCAGAGGTGAACGTATACATTCAATGGCTTAAACATTAAGAAATACAAGATGAATAAATGAATAGCTACAACTAGGGATTATTAGGTCAAATATTAGTTAGAAAAATTACAGCTATTTATGTACTCATTTGTTTCCCCCAAACACATCTTAAAATACACACAAAATTTGTATTTTAGATGCTTAGGCATTATTTCTACTCCTCTGGTTTGCGTTCCTAGGCAGAAATTTAAATGCAACCACCACCAAATCTATTAGGCACCTATGATGCTGATTTCCAGAAGGGCTCTGCTCCAACTGATTTTCCTTTAATACCTTTTGCCCTGACAGTGCTATTTAGCTACAAGGGGAAGCACTTCGATTAAAAAAAAAGGCGGGGGGGGGGGAAGTACTGCGAGGAAGGAACTCTGAATGTGCTTTGATTACATCAAAGCGTATGCTGCTTAGTTAGGGAAACAGATGTCTAAGCAGGCCATTCTCAAACAGCCCTAAGAATGAAAGACTAGCTGGCAGGACTTGGCTTTTAAAAGCAGCCTTATCACTTAAATCAACTATACAACACACACAAAGACACAGAGACCCAGCTTAGCAGTTTTAAAACACGTTGCAAAAAGCAAATTTGCTCCTTCTAAAAGTCTTATCCATCAGTTGTGTGTTCAGAGTATTGCATGTTAATTCCAGTATTCCTCTTCAAAAATATATTTATTTCAGAAGGTATCATTCACTTGCTATGGTGCCAGGCTTGAATACCCCACCAGTAACTAGTTTCTATTTTGAAGACGCGAACAGAGAAAGCTTTATTCCTGTGATCACAGAAGTAATTTAAAGGTAATTTTAGGGCTTTTCCTTAAAAAGGTTACACAAAAACATTTACTCTTACATCTAACTGTATGATGCTAAAATTGGGAGGCGTACTTTGACAGCGTAAAGATAGTACAATTACTTTTTGGCATGACAGCCCCTTTCCAGCAAAAGCCAAAAATTAAGTAGAAGTAGAATCTGTGTATTCCTTTTTGCTTTCAGGGTTCAAAAAGTAAATGGATCTTCAGAAGACTATTTCATCAAGTCTATTTATTAATGCATTTCAAGTTTCAAAAAACCTTACATATCTTTGCACAATACTTTATTTTTTGCATTTTTAGTAAAAATTTCCAAAGTGAACAAAAAAGATACTGTATAAAACACAGTGGACATGAAATCGACAGTAGTATTCCATTTCATTGTCTTGAACTTTCGGTTTTACCACATCTTGACTTGCAGTGGAGAGTTCAGTGCACATGTCTGTTTTCAGAAAACATTTAACTTAGACTCAAAATAAAATAGGGCAGCATTTGTCTGCCAAAATCCTACCACAGGATAACATTACAGGCAAAAAATTTACATGTTCCAAAGTCTACCACACTCAAGAAGTTACTAAGAACTCTTGCTGAATAAAAGTCACCATTTTAGAAATGCAAACCCACTTCCAATCTTTGCACAGTCTTAAAACAAATGTATTTAAAATGACTTAAAAGCAACTACGTACACTTCTAACAAGTTAAGATCATTTAGAATTATTTATATAGTCTATTGGACTTGGGGTTTCATGTATAAAATTTGTCTCTAAACCATGTACAAAAAGCTGTATTTTGAAAAAGTTACCACATACTGTACAAGTTTACAAGGAAGAGATCCCATTATATTCTGTAACATTTTTGGCCTTGCTGGCTTGCGTCACATTATGAGAATGATTGTGTAAACCTTATACTCTTAAAAAACAAAACAAAAACAAAAGACAAACAAAGGAAGCCTGTCCAACCCTTAGTAAATTTTCTCCTAAGCAAAGCCAGGAAAATTATAGCCTTTTGCTTCTCTAATTAGCTCGGTGCTTTTGGAAAACAAGCAATAAATATCTCACAAGCTTAAACATTTTGTAATGCCCCCTTTCATCTCCTGCATAGCAGTAAGCACCTTAAGACATCTTCTGTTTCCTCTTTCAAAAAAGCCAATTATTTACATTCATAATAAAAACTTTGGAATGGGACATTGTGCTGTTGAACTTTACTACTGGTATAAAGTACGGGAAAACTAGTAGTCCTAACTACAATTTTAACTCTGCCACAGTAGCTGGGCAAATCGCTCTACTTTAGTGGTTATCAATCAACAGTATCATGCTGAAAAGTTATCCAAATATCTGATAAATTAAAAAAGACAATAAAAAGTGCTACACCTTTTCTTTCTTTCCACGTCCCTCAGAACACGAACTTCATTATCATACTGTAATAATATCTGAACAGCCCAAATAAACTGGTTGCAATTTTTAAACCAAGTTGATTAACAGGCAGAATTTTCTAATAAAGCATGGAAATATTTCATCTAACTATTCATTATTTAACTGAATAATCAGACAAATTAAAAATATTTATGCTGAGCTACAAGAAATTAGACACTTATAGAAAACATTTTTGAAACATTCTGGCATTTGCAAAGTTTGCAGAACACCTGTTATATCTCAAAGACCATTCAATCTTGTATGCTATGTCTTAGCAGCTGTTTGATAAAGATGAAATGAGTGCTTGAAACAACTTCGATCATGGTAAAAAAGTTTGATTTGATTCAAAATTGCTGTGTAAAGCATGACAGGATCCTTGACCATTACACACCATCATCCTCTGTTATCCTGAGTATGTCAATTAAACAGTAATTTCTTCATTAATAGCGGAAAAGTTTTATAATACAAAGAAACATCCATATTGCAATTCTCTTGTTTACAATTGCACACAAGTACGGGTGTACGTTAGAAATACATGTCTGCATATAACAATGTATATACACGGACAAGTAATGTCTCCAATGCTGAGGTGGTCTAGCTTCCTAGCCTTGTCTGGCAGTTGAAAAATATATATATATTTTTTTCAATTCTTGAGGAGAAGTTTTACTACAGCCATATTTGCCTGCAAGTGAAGAAAATGCAGCAATGAAGAGCACAGAAGGGGGAAAGAATCATGATACTCCAGGACTTTGTGCCACTAAATTAAAAATACGCAAGAAAAAACACTTTTCTTCTTTTTGAGCTGGAAGATTCGCTCATTAAAAATTAACCATTCCCACTTGTTTTGAGGGCATACCATGCTTTTTTTTTTTCTCTTCAATTTGTGAGAGTTAGACTGGGGACAATGACTTATTAGGTTTTCTTTGGAGTGAGTTTTCCCATTGTAGGCACTAGGAAGAACCAAGGCAAAAAGCTGCAGTCAACGTCTCATGTGTCCCATCTGATAACTCTCTCGGGGCCTTTGCCGCTGTGGTGGCTGAGTGGTTTGTGGTGGTCTCCTCCTTTTTAAAGTGCCTGTTTCAAAGAAAGGTACACATTATTAAAATGAATTTAAAAAAAGAAATTATTTCCAGAAAAGTTGCCCTGGCCATGCAAATTAAATATAACTATTCTTCTGAAAGGCTTCAGATTTAGACCTGCAAGGTTTTAAGTAGATGATTAACTGCATGGAGTATTTGCAGAATACATTTTATTATCTCAACAGTAGTTCCTTAAACAGGCTGATTCTTAAAAAATGTAGCATGGAATAGGAAATAAAAGGAACTCTGACTTAGAAAAAGTCTTCAAAGCTTTCTTTTGATATGCATATTATGTTATAGGAAAATAAGGCAAGAGTTACATTTTTATGAATTATTTCACTGGCATGAATTCCATTTGTAGTATCACAGTGCCAGACTAAGAACTGAAGGTTGTGACACCTGAAATTTCCCTTTAGAACAAAATAGTTGAGGATAAAACATTTCTCTATGAAATTAATTACCTGGTGTACTCACCTGGAAGTGGTTTATGAGGAGGCAACTTTGGATTACTGCTTGGAGTATGAACACTGCATATCTTAATGAAACCAGCCATTAACATGATCAAGGCAATTCCCATAAGCAACACTGCCCACCAATAAGCCTAAAAACATAGAAAGAATTATTTTTGGGGGGCTGGCACACATGCACAAGAGACGGGTCATTTAAAAGGCAAAGGAAAGCCATATTCAAAGTCATCAAACAGCTGTTCTGAAACACCACTTAAAAGACCATAACATTTTAAAGAACAGTGTCCCCAAAGTTCGTACACAAAAACCCCCAAATACTCCAGATTCATTCTATTATCAGAAGAGTATTTCACAGAAGATATAGCTCTGTTGTAGTGTATAAGCCTGAAACAATCAACAGCTTACACAAAATTGACTATGCAGCTCTATAATTGTGTTTAATTGTAACTCTCCTCCCAGTCTATTATTAGGAAAGCGTCATCTAGTGCAATAAAAATAAGAAATGCTAGAGATCAATATATTTAGTTCCTTAAAAGAAATCAGAGCATTCAAATACGAAGAGTTAAAACGGGAAAACCCAGCAAATTAAAAACGTGAACATTAACACCAAAACAGACAGTGGAGTGAACAGAGGTATTAACACAAAATATTTACTCGTTTATTTGTTATTTATTTGTTTCCATTCCCTTCAATCTGTCAAACTTATTTGCTGCACTCAAGGTGCTTATAGAAAAACTAGTAAAACAAGGACTGATTATACTTTGAAGAATGCTGAAGTACTGTATATATACAGCAACACCTACCAACTGTGAATATTGATTAACAAGAAAATTTTCTATTAGACTGGTAAGATAAAAAAATACTTACCACAATCCATTCTGCAATATTTTCATACAGCTCTGGATTAAAAATTGCTTTCTTTAATCTAGCTAGAGGGCCATCAGCATCTGCTAGCCGACACCTCATAAACACATCACAGTAGCCTCTGAAATCATTACAAGGAGATCCAGGTTGCAAAGTAATAGTTTTACGACCAAAGTGTTTCTCCCACTGGTTAGAGCCTGTACTTGCACAAGTAGCTGGGTCCACTGAAAAGTGAATACGAATTAGATTAATCAAACCGTTATTGTATTAAAACATATGTGCATGAATACCTTGGTGTTCAATTGTTCAAAACGCTTTTGAAAAATTTCAAGTTTCTATTAATCTGTAAAAAACCAAAATATATTATTTCCTACAAAATACAGTGCAATGTCTATCTGAAACTAAGTATGAACAAAATCGCGGTACGCTCTCAGGTTAACAAAAACTAAAATATAAACACCGTGAGAAGATTCCTGAGATACCTACTGCTGTATTTATGCTTACAATTCAGACAAATCTTACTTTTTCTCATGCAGCAGACATGACACAATTCTCTATCGTCCTTGCCATCTGAACTAGCACACGTACATTCCTCCAAGCCATACTTCTCACAGATAGAGCCAGCACATTGCTGTTTGAGACAAAAGCATGAGAACACAAAAATCAATTTCACTTTTAAGCACACTGACATTAGGAAAGATATTAATTTTTAATAGCTGAAAGCATAATCGTAGGTCTAAATATGCTTATCAATAAAAAAAACAGCTTGCATTTCTTCTAAATTTTATAGAACAACAAATTTATTACAGTTATTCAATTGCAGTGTTTAGGCTTATTTGATAATTTTTTTAAAGGTGATTTACCCCTGCTTTTTTTTTTTAAACACTGTATCTTCTTTTAGGGCCTCAGAGTACCCTGCAAAACACTCACAGCACTGCAATTCACACTGAAACATGATTACTCAAAACCATGGTTAGGAAAATAAATCAAAAGCATGTCTTCATATTTTCTCTCAGAAAATAATAATAAAAATTAATGGTAGGAAAGATTCTGTATTTAATTCTACTGTGGGAGGACCCTTCAAATTAAAATAAAAAAACCTCAGTGTATTTATAATCTTGTTTCAAAATCAAGTAACTGTATAAAGACAATTCCTCTATCTTTAATATGATTCTTAAATTAGCTGAAAAATTATTACAAGCAGTATCATTTGATTAAAAACCTGGACTGCGGAAAACAGACTTATAGCAACACAAGTTACAGCTCTTTAAGAGGGTTAGTTTTGCTTGTTTCTGCTTCCAAGTAAACATAGATCAATTTATAAGAGAGTTCCCATCAATATTTCATAGCAACTGCCATGGACTCTTTAACCCAGGAAACTAATGGCAGTTCAGCGTAATTCTATATGCTTGCCCATCTGTGTTACGTGCACATGGGTGGAGGAACTGTTGAATTTGGTTTAATGAAAATACACATGTATTGATAGCATATCTAATTTTCTAAGGCAACAAAATTACTTGATCAAGACTGAAGAAAAATGAAGAGATGGAACTAGGAAATAAAACACTTTCATATTCCTGATTTTTACAAACAACTTCAAATGGAGCTTTCTCAAGTAGTAAAGCTAGCTTGGTATATGTTACCTGCTTCTTAGTATTTGGTGTACCTTCACAGTTATTTTGACTGAAACAAAAACATTTTTCTTGAAAAAGAGATTAATCTTACACTCTTCTCCTAAGTTTTGAAACCATATCACTTCGTAATACAGTGCCTTGCAATAAAAAACTGCAGCTGCATATGACTGTAAAAAAACCATACCCCATTTATGCAAACTTGTGTGTGCCTATTGCAATCTGTGAAGTTTGGTTTAGGTTCAGATGCTGGACAGAGAGCACTGACACCATTACACATTCCTTCTCTTGCACAGTCAGAATCATTTCGACACTTATCAGTCTTCAGCTTGAAATTACACTGTGCAGTACAGCAGGGACCTTGACTAGGGCTAGAAATAAACAGAAAACATGGATATAAAGAAAAATCATGAATAATTCCAGAAAAACTATTCATCTTGAAACCTACTCAAACACTCAATATATTTTTGATTTGTACTAAGATGTGAATTGAAAATAATTTTTTCTGTCCATTAAGGTAACAAAAGGTTACTGCAATGAGTACAGATTTCTTAGTCATTGTAGTAACCAATTAACTATTTGTGTTATAATAGAAAAATAGTACAAGCACATTTTAAATTAAAATATATAGAAAATAACAGCATTTCAAAGTTTGTATACATAAAACATTCAATTAGCAAGTTGGCAAAATTAATTCAGGAACAACTGATTAGTTTGATAGTTTCGACGTAATAAATAAGTCAAGTTCATCTGTCACCAATTAATATCTGTAAAAAATTTTTCTTTCTACTTTCTGCAGCCATACCACTTATGTTGTTTAAATAAACAAGAAAAGGGAAGGAGATAGGTCAGATCTTACATCAGAAATCACAGCCAGCATACAAACAAATTTTGGGGGAAGGAAAGATTTGTCAAAGAAGCCATATAGCTTCACTGGTTCCACCAAAACACTTGGGCTCCTTTCTGTCACAGACATCAAAGCATCTGAGCCCCTTATAGCACACCAGTATATCTGGTGAAACAGCAGGAAACAATCATTTCTCTCTGAAGCTGTCTTTGAGTACATATGCCATTACAAGCAGCAGAAGAGTGAAGGTTATAAAACATACGTAACTACTTGATTAAAGCTAAGCCTCCTGAGTTCTCATCTCAAATTATTCTGTATCTCAACACTATTCACAGTGTGCTTGCTGGCATTCAGTGGACATCAGAAGATAGCATAGACCTAATGCAGGTCAGGATCTCTCTATTTTAAAACTACTGCATGCTAAGAAAAAAATCACTCTTGAATCACACATGAAAACAACTAAGAGACATGTAAAGCAGCTGGATAGATACCATAGTTTTCCTAAAATGTATTTTAACATGTTATTTATGTGATTCATTCTTACACTTGGATTTGCTTTACATGTCTTTGGAAACCTCTTTGTACAGCAAAATTTTCAACCTTAATAGAACTGGAAAAAAGGGAATCCTAAAACAAAAATGATGCAGCAATTCATATTTAAGACTGTTCCAGAAAGGCATAAAGCTCGTCTACAGTCAGCTGAACACAAGAGAGCAAAGAAAGGAGGTGGCGGTGGCACCTGGTGTACTCAGAAGGAAACAGCTCCTCACCATAGGTGCAACATAAAATCTCAGAAACCAGTTATAAAACAAGACAATGTAAGGCCTTTATTTTGGCAGTAATAATAATTTGCAAGGGGGTGGGGGCGGGGCAGCACAGGGACACGTGCAAAATCATTGCAACTACAAATTCACAGGAGGTGGTCCTTCTACCATGTCTACACTGTCAAATACATTTTAACAGTAGATGCTACTTTTACTTCCACTCCCAGGATGACAAAGATCATTTTTAGGGCAGGAAAGTTTAATTAGAATAAAATTGTGTATGTTGTATTAAAAGTTGAGCACATAAAACATTCAATTAGCAAGTTGGCAAAATTAATTCAGGAACAACTGATTAGTTTGATAGTTTCGACGTAATAAATAAGTCAAGTTCATCTGTCACCAATTAATATCTGTAAAAAATTTTTCTTTCTACTTTCTGCAGCCATACCACTTATGTTGTTTAAATAAACAAGAAAAGGGAAGGAGATAGGTCAGATCTTACATCAGAAATCACAGTCAGCATACAAACAAATTTTGGGGGAAGGAAAGATTTGTCAAAGAAGCCATATAGCTTCACTGGTTCCACCAAAACACTTGGGCTCCTTTCTGTCACAGACATCAAAGCATCTGAGCCCCTTATAGCACACCAGTATATCTGGTGAAACAGCAGGAAACAATCATTTCTCTCTGAAGCTGTCTTTGAGTACATACGCCATTACAAGCAGCAGAAGAGTGAAGGTTATAAAACATACGTAACTACTTGATTAAAGCTAAGCCTCCTGAGTTCTCATCTCAAATTATTCTGTATCTCAACACTATTCACAGTGTGCTTGCTGGCATTCAGTGGACATCAGAAGATAGCATAGACCTAATGCAGGTCAGGATCTCTCTATTTTAAAACTACTGCATGCTAAGAAAAAAATCACTCTTGAATCACACATGAAAACAACTAAGAGACATGTAAAGCAGCTGGATAGATACCATAGTTTTCCTAAAATGTATTTTAACATGTTATTTATGTGATTCATTCTTACACTTGGATTTGCTTTACATGTCTTTGGAAACCTCTTTGTACAGCAAAATTTTCAACCTTAATAGAACTGGAAAAAAGGGAATCCTAAAACAAAAATGATGCAGCAATTCATATTTAAGACTGTTCCAGAAAGGCATAAAGCTCGTCTACAGTCAGCTGAACACAAGAGAGCAAAGAAAGGAGGTGGCGGTGGCACCTGGTGTACTCAGAAGGAAACAGCTCCTCACCATAGGTGCAACATAAAATCTCAGAAACCAGGTATAAAACAAGACAATGTAAGGCCTTTATTTTGGCAGTAATAATAATTTGCAAGGGGGTGGGGGCGGGGCAGCACAGGGACACGTGCAAAATCATTGCAACTACGAATTCACAGAAGGTGGTCCTTCTACCATGTCTACACTGTCAAATACATTTTAACAGTAGATGCTACTTTTACTTCCACTCCCAGGATGACAAAGATCATTTTTAGGGCAGGAAAGTTTAATTAGAATAAAATTGTGTATGTTGTATTAAAAAGTTGAGCTAGTTTAGACTTAAAAACAATAGTAATTTTCTCTTCATCTTTGGCTTAGAGTCTAACCAGACATTAGATTTATGTCTGTCTCGAGAGAGGAACAAAAGCTCACACCTTTTATGTGAAAAAAATCCACTTACATTTTCAGATGAGGTAAAAATTTAACACGTATCTTAAGTCACAGAACTACAAGATAGAAGCTTCACCGTAAGTCTTATGATCTTTAAAAGTTCCTCTTATAAATCACTGTGTACACAACACTGCTAAGATACAAGGTGCCTTAAAAACAGTTTATTTTAATTTATAAAACAAGCATAAAAAAAAATCAGTCAACTATATCCTTCAGTCATCTTCCAGTTAGGCAATGCTGTAGAAATGGCACTAGGATAGGATCCAATTTCATAATATCCTCCAATATCCTTTGGGCAATTAATACTTTCCTGTACCTATTGTAAAAACAGCATCCTGGTCATGCTTTTCTGAATCAAACAGTTTTTGCAAGACTTCTGCACAACACATTTCCAATAAAGTTAACAGAATTTCAACACGTATTTGTCTGCACTGAGTATTATGACATGCTAGCATTGATATAATCCAGTGCCGTATTATGTTTTTTCAAAAGCTAGAGAACAGTCATCTAAGGGAAAGCAAGCTACAATTAGCACCAAGAATTGCATCGCATAATTGTGCTTATGAACTTCTCACTCACTGTATAAGGCATTTTAAACAAAATAAATACTTTAAAAATAATGCAGGTAAACAGATTCAGATTCTAAAATACCAATTATAGCTACCAATAAATCCCCAAAATTAAAGTGTACTGTAACAGACATGCATAATACCTGCAGTATTTGCCTGGTTTTAACTTGCACTTTTTATCTTCTGATTGGTTTGCATCATAACAGCATTCATCTTTACACTGGTCACTGTATCCACAATCACACTGTTCTCCTTGTTCAACCAGTCCATTACCACAGATGGGTTGACCAGACTCTGAAAAATGCCAGTATATTTATGTACAAAGCAATACAAAGAATATGCAAATAGACTTATAAATGTTAACATTGACTTGCAACAGCATCCGGTTAACAGTGACTGCAAATGCCTGGTCAAGATGGACTTCAGACTAGGGCTCAAGTCAACTTGCATTATTTGCTTGCCACCCAGCTTAGTCATTCCTACAATTCATAGAATTTTAAGCCTCTGAGTAAAAGGTTTCTGCTGATAGCAGTGGGAGTTTCTTGTGTGGATAGGGAATCAACAGTGATAAAAGAAAAGTTTTCTACTAAGCCTCCAATGGAGCAGCATCCTTTCTTGCCCTCCTTCTCCTTTAACAGAGCGTGAGGACCTCAAGGCAAAAGCTGATGGTACTGGGGTGAACTACTACTACTTCAAAACCCAAACCTGCTCACTGCACAATCTCACAAAACTTGAGAGAGTCACATATCACAGACTCCAGAAGGAAAATTCATGCAAAATCCTTATTTTTTTTAAATGTTTAAATAGAATTTCCTGTATTTTAATTTGTGCTCCTTACCTCTTGTCCTTTCACTGGGCATGACTGAAACCAGTCTCACCCTGTTTTCTTTACTCCCTCCCACCAGACATCTATAAAGACAGAGAAGAGCCCCCCCTCCCCAGCCTTCTCTTCTCCAAACTAAACAGACTCGGCTCTTGCAGCCTCTCCTCATGTCAGATGCCCCCCCCCCCCAGCCTTCTCTTCTCCAAACTAAACGGAATCGGCTCTTGCAGCCTCTCCTCATGTCAGATGCTCTAATCCCTTAATTATCTTTGTGGCCCTTTACTGGACTCACTCCAGTACGTCCATTTCTTTCCTGTACCGGGGAGCCCAGAACTTGACACAGTACACCAGATCTCAAATTCAATTCTTTACTTACAGAATCTTTCAGTAAACTTAAAAAAAAGAGTAAGATAAATAAAAAAGTAAAATAAAAATTAATAAAATAAATTCCTAGTTAAGCATAGTAATAGCTTTAGTCATCCTGAAAGCAGAATGGCTAATACATACCAACAAAACAATTATTTCTCTTTTTCTCAAGAACTTGGCTGATATTTCGAATGCTACAGATAGAGAACTTGTTGTTGTTAAGTTTGTCCCCAGATGTAGCTCTTGCATACATGATATAATTGCCATTTTCTTTCTGTCCCAAGTTCTTGGACTCTCCTGGAGTGCACTCCATTCCAGAATCATGCTGCAAAACAAATATTTTAAAGCTATTAGAGAAGCTGTCGTGATAGAAATGTCTTGCTGTCTTTTTATACATGTGCCAAAGTAACCTGATTTGGAAACCTTAACACAGCGAGAATAAAAGGTTCATAAAAACAAAACACCATCTTATACTCTAAGGTTTCTTGGAATACAAAAGGTGTACAGAAAACAAAGGTTTGGTTTGGGTTTTCTATTTGTTTGGGTTTTTTTCCCCCAGACAACAGTAGCAAGTATTTAATTTCTTAAGTTTTAGCTTATTTGTATTTTTGGTAATGCATACCCCAAGTGCATGTCCTGGAACAAATACTAACTCGAAAAAGTTGCCATCTCCTAGGAAGAGTGGCTTTATGATCACAAAAGGGTAACAAGTATTCTGTGGAATAAAAGCAGGAGGAGTTAACTGAAACAGCAGTCCATTCTTTTTGCTTGTTTTGAGGGTGGTGCAAAGAGATCTTCAGAATAGAGCAGAAGTCTGTTTCTGTCAGCCATTGACTACATCTATACAATATCCAGCATGATGAGTGAAATGCATTACAGGTTGGCGTACTAGCAATTAGCAGACTGACAACATACCAAGCTGTTAAGCGTAAGAGGAACTCTAATGCTGTTCTGGTGCATCCAACTTTCCAGAAACACAATCTATGTCTCCAAAAGAATTAGATAAATCTTAAAGTTTTCAACATAGTTGTGAGAACTATATAATTTATTATAGTTTGGTAGAACCAAACACATAGTTTCACATATATCCCTGGATCAAAATGCAACTTAGACTACAATTAAAAGAACCATCTTCCAGGCTGATCCAAAAGATGTTTCAACTCAGTGGCACTGGTTTTTCAGTTTCATATGCTCGTATTTTAAGTTATCCTTGGAAGGCTTGTTCCCACTCAGAGACTCAGTGGTATTAGGGATTTTCTCAAGGCACATAAAGAAAGGATTCACATGTGAACATCTGTTTTCGAAGAACTTGTCATTCCTGTCATATCTTGAGTTCATTTTACTTCCAAGAGTAGAAAGCCTATATACTTGTTTAAAAATAAAAAACCCAAACCAGAAAACTTTGTTCTCATCTCCAGCAAAACCAAAAGCCTCATGCTTTCCGCTTGCCACAAGCAAATCATGCCCCTAAACGACTGGGAGACAATTTTGGTCTAAAATATTGTCCTTGATATCTTAATCCTCTCCACAATTTTCTTAGGTAAACTTGTAAGTATAAATAATTGAACATAAAAAAGAGTCAGTTCTATCTTCACTTATTGAACAAAGTGTCATCTTAATCAATTTTGCATTGATTCTTCCTCCTCTCTACCATAAACTAAAATACATTTAAAAGATGTGCGTGACCCTAGTCTTCAATAAAAACCAGGAAAGTTTCAGGGAATAATAATATAGTCCCTTTATAAGAGATGGAACTAGTAGAAATAAACAATTCACAAAATCCACTGTTGCACCAGTGTTGTCAAGTACTCATAAAAGGGGCTTAGTTCTGCAATCTGTTTTTTGTTTGTATAAAATGTGCATGCACATATGCATATGCAGTCATGATAATTTTCCTTGTTTATAAGAAGTAAAAACTCCATTCGCAAATCATGCACTTCAAAATGGTTGAAAGTGAGTTAACAGATCAATAGTAATACTCACAGGTGAACCAAAGTTATGCCCAACCTCATGAGCAAAAGTAATGTGAGAAACCTTCGGAGGAACATGAGAGCCATAGTTCTGAACAGTGATGATTCCAGTGTTCAAAGACTTCTTCTTACCATCAGAATACAGTTTGCTCTTTTCACATATTCCACCAGAGCTCCCTGCATTTAGACAAAAATACAACAGTTAGTCATTTAAGAAAAGACTGTGTTACTTTTCTAGTGACATTTAGAACAAGAAACAGCTTGCCTCCTCAGTGGACGCTTATGGACTAAGAGTTCTTCTGTGCAATTAATATAAACCCAACTTTGAAAGTGGATTAGATTTATCCACACTAATGCTCTCAGCACTGGATGGATACATTCACACAAGAAGTTAGCTGTTTTAGAATAGCTATTAAGTAAGAGCTATTTTGGGCTTTCACTGCATGGACAAGCCCTGATTTCATCATACCTGTAGTACAAGACTAGCAGGGTGCAATGTCCAATACAGGTAGCCTCAACCTACGTCCCATTTGGATTTCACTACGTAAAAAAACACCACAGTAAAACCACAGGAGATCCTCTCTCATAGCAAGAGCATTTATATAAAATGCCTAAGATTAGCTATATATCCTTGTCAGCAAAAGGTGACTCATTTTTCCACTGTACAAACTAAAGCTGAAAAGCTTTTGATGTGGGGGTTAATCAGACCCATATTTAGAAGGTCAACAATCAAGTGCATCACACTTACTGTTTGGAAAAGTCTTGAAATTGTGACTTTAATTTCACCGAACTTTTCTGTAACTTGAGTTTGTACTGAGGCATTATCAATGTTCTAAAATTCAGCTATTCTATTGCTAACATAAATGGTGTCTCAAAAACACTCTAAAGACATTTCCTTGCTTTCTTTCACTAAAATTTCATTTTAGTGAAATATCCTATTTAACCTATGTCAGTATGTGTGTTAAGGATGAAAATCTCTCAAAGCAACTTAATTTTTCTCAATTAAATTTAGTTTTGGAAGCAGTGTTTACAGAATGCGTATTCCAATTCATCCTGTGCTTTCTCAGTCTATACACTAGACTAGTCACAGACCCAGTTTCTTATTTACATAGGCCACCTCTGTATTATTTTTCCTATGGTTCTTCCACAGTCACTAAGGTTAGCCCACACAGGTCCCTCTAACATACTTACTACACTCATGGGTCCACTGATCTGTTACCCCTCTGAATACTCTACTCATACTTACTTGAGCATTTTAATCTCCTAAAATCAAAGTATGACAGACTGTCATACCACAACAGTTTTCCACATAGCTCCAGTACTCTACAACCAACATGTGCTTTAGAGGAAAGTACAGCAGTAAACAAAGTGACATTATAATGTATAGCTACATCTCATGAACGGTTTAGTGTTTCTTCCACAATTACTCGAATTCTGTTAAAGCTCTTGATAATGTTCTCATAAAAGTATCCAGTCTCTTGCAAAGTCTCATGGAACCTGTTGTTCTTCAGCCTAATTCCTTATTATACAGAAATCACTCGAGGGAAGAAACAAGGGAAGACTGTTCCTTCTGAATTTCTGATTTTGATTTCTGTGAAAGTTTCCACAATTTGGAATTTGTGCTGAGCTATAATTAAAGAATTTGTGTTTACTCAGATTTAAAGACTAACAACTTCCAATTATATCATTGTATAAAACTAATACATCCTATAAAATGAATACATCCAGGACAAACATCTCGAGATGCTGCACACATGAAGACCATTGTTTGATTTTTTTTTTTTTTTTTTTAAACTTAAAAAGACATACTTCAGACCCAAAAT
>NW_008795371.1:1991196-1996007 GCF_000699145.1 Aptenodytes forsteri | reverse complement strand
TTTTTTTTTTTTTTTTTTTTTGACATCAAAAGACATACTTCAGACCCAAAATACACAACTAGATTGAAACCAATGAGAAGCAGTTCAAGAAGAGTTACACAATAATTATTCTGGTATCTCCCAGAACAAGATCTCACTGATTTTACTTTATTTAAAATAAAAGCTTCCAACACTAGGTAGAAAACCTAAGGATTCTGTAGTTCTACTACAAAATTCAACCTGCATAGTTGTAAGCTCTGTCTATATATAGCAGAAATATTTGTTTCTTCTGCCACTTCACTGGTCACTCATACCTGTCATAAATAAAAAGCCATCCAAGTAATACCACCTTTGTCTAACAAAAGAAATAGTTTTTTCTTTATTGTTCACATCTTGCTCATCAGAAAGACAGCAAGACTAATTGAAGTGACACGATATCCTGTTTATGTTTAAAAAAAAAAATCAAACCTTATCTAACCAAAATTGTGAAAACTTGGTTATGAGATTTTTGTCTATTTGCCATCAATTTTAAGTGACATAGTTCCTACCTTTCTTCTTTGTACCTACCTACAATACTTTATCTCATAGTGCTGAAGGTTTGGATATAATTACCTGAAGGGGCTCCAACCCAAGCCAGACCAAGGACTCCATCATCAAAATCACGGTCTGTAAACACATAGGCCAAGCAATAATCATCATGATTCTGTTCTGAGTTCAGTTCCAGAAACTTTTCCACACCAATGTTAGGAAATCTGAAGGGATTGGAAGAGTCCTTCTCATCTACAGTTGTGTTAATCTAAAAGTAAATTAAAACAAACTGTAAGACATGATTCATTTTCACTTGACTTGTAAATATGAGCTAAGAGGCTTACTGTTGTCAGTACCTTGTTATGTTAAGTAGTTAAAGATGTTGCTAAAGATTTATAGGCCTTGACAAATTACCACCCCAATATTTGGAAAACCAAGTTCTACAATAAATAAAGAATTGCATTTCCATCAGTACCCAAAAGTTTGTATTTATCCTCTTAAATCATCACTTTCAGAAGGAACTTTCAACCTGGATAGCCATTATCTATTTTAGTATTAAAGTTCTTGGAGAGCAATACAGTCTATTCGCCACACAGTCAACACCGCTGGTACATAAGTCATCAATTCTTATAAAAATTGACTACAGCTTAATAACAGAAGTAGCGGGCTTCTGACAATAAACACTAAAACCAAATCAAATAAATGGGTTAGGGAACCATTTACTACAGAGACATTTGTGTTACGAAATTACTAACAATAAATGGTTACAAGAGAATGGCAACATTTTTTGAAAAATACAGCCTCGAAGCAGTATCAGTGAAGCTAAAAGTATTTTCAATACAACTTACTCTTATTCGTTTCACCATGAAGCTGATGTTACGGATTCCTGAGAAATCTGTTGACTGGTAAATTGTGTCAATCGCTTTAACATGGCTGGATATCTGTCAAAACCAAAAGTATTTACAGTTCAAAGATCTATGCACTACACTATAGCTAATCTTAAATAGCAAGAACTGCAAGGCCTATACTTTTACATATAAGATATTGTGCCATATGAACTCTAACAGGCCTTTTTAATCAAATGCTGATGGCAAATAACAAAAATAAATCACTACATAACCTAGTATCTGCATTGCCACCATGCCAGATAACAGCAAAGTATTTTGCTGTTTGCCTTATTTTTTTTTAAACACATAATTCTATCAACCATTCAGATACCTGTTTGTGATACTCATTTGATTCATTGCTACAACAAGATAGCACTGAATTCAGTTGTATTCAAAGCACTGTATTTCTTTTTTTGAGAAAAACTTTACTTGTTACAGCATTATTCTTTCATTTCTGGTAGAACACAAATGTAAAAAAAAAAAAAGATCATTTACCTTTCCCAAAAGCACATAGAAATGCTAACTCATTGAAAACCTGATGTTGAAGGTGACTTCAGAGCTTTGGAAAATGTTACTTGAATTGTGTATGTACAGTGTGATGAATAAATAGTAAAAGTCAGATTTGCAAGTGGCAGTGAAACTTCAGACTTCAAGAGAAGTATGTTAACAAGCTAGTTATATTTTTAGCAAATGATCAGGAAAAAACCAACCAAACAAACCAACTTTTTCCAGTTAATAGTATATTGACAAATGAAAAGCATCTGCCTTTAGTTGCCACTGCTTTGTTAACCTTCCACTACATCAGACACTACAGGAACAGATATCAATGTCATTAGCTCACAGTGTTGAACTAAAATTTCAAATGGAAGGCTATGCAAGTGTTAACACAGAGGCTTGGCAGGCTGTCAAACAGAACAGAACTCTTCAGGAAGTATTATTTTTCTGAGTAAGAACTGAGAAGAGTGAGACTGCAAGTCTTGCTCAGAGGTGCTAAACAAACCACAGCTGCCATTATTAACTAAAGGAAGCACAAGTGCCCAGGACTTTTGTCACAAATACATAGCATCTTTTTAGTGAAATGAAAGAGCTGTTTCAACAATGTCAAGATCACTGTAACAAATGAAACAAGACATTCTAAAGTAAATAAGCAATGATATACACAACTAAATTACATGAAATTTATCAGAAATACACAAAGTAAAAGCAGATCATTTAAAACAAAGGGATTGGAAATACCTGTGCAATTACAGCTTCCCTTGTTCCATAATGCTTGTAGAACAGATGATCAGTCTGAATATACAGCTGACAGGTATTTTTTTCAGCCTGAGTGGCACGCTTTTTTCTTAAAAGCTGTGGACCATTGTTCTTACGCTCTTCAAAAGGCTTCTACATATACACAGGAAATAAATATATTAATTTTGTAGATCTATGCACTGCACTAGATTACCTAAAAATAGTGATGGATTTTTCTAAACATACTCCACTAATACAAACAGATTTTCATTCTTTTTCTTTAACACACAAAGTTTCATGAATCTTGAATTGAACTATGTTACAGCCGGTTTTCAAGTATGCCATCTATTTTTAATGGTATCTCAAACCTTTCTATGCATTTCATTTTATATTACAAAAGACAGACAATGTGCAATAAATTTTTTTCATTCATGTGATCTTTGGAATTTTTCTTTTTCATAATCCTTTTCTAAAATGAACAAACAGTTTGTAGATTAGAAGAAAACAGTGCTGTAGGACTTAAACGCACCCTCCCTAACACCGGTTATTTCACATTGTAATTATCTTAGTCAACTACCTCGGCAAACAGAAATACTTAAGCACTTCAGCATGGAACAAATGGTACACTAAACATGAAGTTAAAATAATGCTCATTAGTCAGAGCAGTATCTGCTAACACATTTGCCTTATGGTATTCACTGGTTGATGGCCCACTCTCTCCATGAAGTTTTACAAGTAAATTTTTGGGAAAGCATGTTATTGTTACCAATGCTGAATTGTGTAATACTGTTGATAATTTCTAGAGTCACAATATAAATAAACTTTAAGTTGCTGATGTAATTTAACAAGCCATCCTGCATAGTTTTGCTGGCAGATACTTAACTGACACCACAAAATTATGCCAAAACTTGAAACAACTCAGAACATAGCTAACACTAAGAGAAACGCAATAATTTACTGTTGGAAAGTGTTTGGGGGGGGGAATCCAGTTTCATGACAAGTGGTGCAAACCTGAAGGCAAAAAACCTGCAGGAATCTAAACAGATACGCAAGTCCTTTCCATAGAGCACTTACCTCCTATTACAGGCAATCTGTAGCATGCTGTAACCCCTTCAATCTTCCAATATTGCCAGTAAGGCCCTCCCACTCATATCACTTCATTTACCACTGAAAGCACTCAGGTATTACAGGTGTGTTACATTAACATAACTTGGAAGTCTAAAAGTTATTACTCTTTAAGGACCAATATATTGCTTAGAGATCAAGGGATCTTGAAACTCTTCCTTCTCAACTGCAATAAAGTATATTCCTCAAATCAAGCTTGATTGCCATATCTAAAATTCCAATTGTTGATAAATTTATCATGTAGGATTCATTAAGACTATGAGCTAGCACCACCCATGCTGTAGAAGCAATGAGAAAAAGAATTCAGAAAAAATTATGTTAACAAGAAACCTCTAGCAATAATTTAAGTACCTCACAATATTGAGGGATGATGACTGACCAAAAGTAAAACAGAGACAACATACAAGAAATGGGAAGTTATTACACTAATTTCTAATCAACATAATCATTAGCCTGTGTTGTACCTCTGTTGTTGGTTCTTCTATACCAGTCATCTGGTACTTCTGCATTCTTTCAAATACTGAATGATCTGCACATCCTCCTTGTGGTCCATATTTATGTGGATATTCTAAAAAGAGGAAGGCCAGGTTGAGTTTTCAAATTCCAAGTACAAGTGCAAAATATGGCTGGATCACTGCAGCTTACTCAGTTTGTGTCCAATATTGCTCATGTAGTCTGAGGGAAGCATTCTAAGATTCAAGTTTATGCAGCTGTCTTTTTTTCATTAAACGTATCTACTAAGATACATTCTTAGTTTTACAAACAGAACAAAACTGACAATTGCTTCTTAACATTGTTTTCTTATAGACAGCAAAAGAAAGTATTATGAGCAACATTTAACATAAGAACAAGAGCTATTATTTGCACATCTGTACCAATTAGCTTGAACTAACAGCAGCCTTAAAGTGAACTCACAATGGAAAATTATTAGAGGTCAAGTATAATAAAGACTGCTTGGATAAGAGAAATGTTTTTTTATTCTACTTCGTAAACTAAAACTAAGAAACCTTGCTCACATTCTTAGAGGATTCTATTACTTTATTCATCTTCCATGGAATT
>NW_008795371.1:1979455-1991147 GCF_000699145.1 Aptenodytes forsteri | reverse complement strand
GATACCATAAGAACTGAAACTTTAATGAACCTTGGTTTTGAAACTCAATTCTACAATTCTAGAATTATGAGTTTGCTAGCAATTTTATTGACAAAGTGAAATGCACGATTTCCATTCTGGAAAGTAAACAATACAATTAAGGATAAGACATCAGTGGGTGTATGCATATATGCATGTGTGTAGATTTAAAATTTATAGAATTGCAGATTACAAAATGTACACATATATTTAAAACTTACAGGCAAAGTAAAACAAGACTGAAAAGAAACATTTTCATAACCTCCTTACGATAGCTGACTGTTTAAATTTTAAAAACAAAACTGTAGTACCATCCAGGTACACATCAGTTAAACACGCTGGAGATCCAAACTAGCTCAGTGAGAATATCATACAAATGGCTGCTTACCAAGGGTAATTCTTTCAATACTTGTCAATGCAGATCTCATTGCATGTGTGAATGTGCTTCAGACACATATGGTTAGGTTTTGACTGTTAGTACCTATTGGAGATTTGTGAGCAACCTGTACTTGCGGAAGCTTCCTCCGGCGATGAGAAGTACTGAAGGGAAGAGGTCTTACCCCTTCAGTTTCTCTGCAGGTTGGATCCCATTATAAATTGGTGCCCCAGTAAGAGATAATGGAGTACAGATTATGGGAGCCACATATGTAAATACTTAAGGAACCGGTTTCTCGGTTCCTTGGTAACTGTAACTGGTAACCACAATTTTACCATCATCTCAACATCAGTTTTACCATCATCTCAACAGGGCACAGATTTTGTCAGAAACGTGTAAACTTTACCAAGGTTTGTTGTTTTTTGGGAGCTGGGGTGTGAAGATCCAGAATCACAGAGTAAATGGAACAGACACATAGGAGTAGATTTATAAAGCCTAAGACCTGGCACCGAGGACCCAATGTCCACATTATATGCATTACAGGGGATTTTACCCTGGATTAGCTCTAGTCTGGTTCTGTGGAGTCAAAGCCTGTTAGCAGTTGGAGCACAGTAGATGTACTCTTGGAGTATGCACTTTGGTACCGTTTCATCTGACAGTTGCCTTTAATTACCTTTGATTCTCATACCTGTTTCCTGCAGTCATACTGTATGATACTGCTAAACTATTTCAATATACAAGCCCAACTTGTTTCAGATTTTCTCCCTATATCATTAAGCTCTAAAATTTGTATTTCAATCATTAAAAGCTGGGGGAAAATTAAATAGCAAACAGAAATAAAAAAAAAAAATCATATCCTCAACATACAGCTGATGTTGAGTTCTGAAAAAACCAAACCATTTAATATGAGTTTATGCTCTAAAATACCCAAAGACAGATAAGCTTAAAAGAACTGATCAAGAAATAAAAGCAGTCTTCCAACCTTCATTCCTCTCAATCACACATATTTACAAGTGTTTAAAGAGGTCATGTTTAACACTGGTTTTTTAAAACTAGTTAATGACAAATGAGGCTGATTTAAACATAGTTAACAATTTTTTTCAAATTGGGTCCTTTTCCGGGTACAAAGTATTTTACTGCAATTGTAAACTTTGCTTAGTAGGAAAGAACCAGATTTAATAAACACGCTTCTTGGCAAAGAATGTTGCAGCCTAAGAGTAACTGAAAGATTATAGTTGGGTGTAAACAGTTATTCATTATCTCACTAGCAAATTAATTTTATCTACCGCAAAGCTATCCACATACAGTATTGTATTTCAAAACTTATTTCCAGTCTGAATTTTAGAGAAGCTGCTCCAACATACAACCAAATTACTTTTTCTTTGGTCAACTTTATGCCTACTCTGTTTTGACTAGTGTTTGCCAACAAGATTATTAGCAAAATCTTGATATTGTGTGGGAGGTAATTTGTTTGGATTCTAATAAGGTTATTTCTTTAAATTAAAAAGGAAAAAACCTTTTGAGAGGTAACTACAATGAATGTGCAGTACTTAGGATTTTGAAAAAATCCTAGACTTCTGAAGGAACTGGTATTTTCCTTTCACTATTTACAGAAATATTCATGAATTACTGTTACTGGAAACTTTTAAGTTTATTTAATGATTTTCTGCATATTAGTTTCCCACATTTCAATTTCTAACACCTTACAAATAACCATTTTTGAACTGCTGTCTCATCACAGTCCTCCCAGTATGGTTAGCCCTAGCACAGTGCCAGAAGAAAAGAGAGAGAAAAAGGGGGGGGGGAATGCTCTTACTGTAAGCCACCTCATGCAATTTGATTAGCAATGTAGTGGAATATTGGCTTTGCTATAACCAATATTAAACAAAAAGCACCGCTCACTCACTGTTGAGGTCATCTGTACTTTTTGGGATCCTGTTTACTATCACTAGATTGGAGTTAAGAGCAAAGGATTATGGATATGATTCTCCCTTCTCCATCTCCACCACCTTTTTTTCCTCCCACCATAGTATTAAAAAAAAAATTCTACTGTATTTAATCAAAGTTTCTCATTACCCACTACCCGATTTCACACCGTTGACCACTTATCTCTGACAAAAGCACGTTACACAAGGGCGGAGTAATAGACAACACTGCCTCACCATCAGCATACTTCATCTACATAAAACCCTCATAACTTTAAAGCAACTCCTGCAGGTAGTTAGAAATTAACTGGAAACATGACTGCACAGCATATTTTGCACCAGCACAAAATGCCATTTTCTGCTATCACCACACTTCTATTCATATTCTGTGGCATTATGACAACTGACAGAACAGTATGAGAAATAAATGCTCTCAGTGCATTACACAAAATAAGCAGTCTTTCCTCTGTATCTTGTTTCCCCAGAGAGGTTAGGAAATCCCTTAATACATTTTTAATACTGACTGACTGCAATTCAAACAAATATTTCCCACTTCAAAAGTACTAATCTAGTAAGAAACACTTTAAAAGCGTGACAGTTAAAATTATAAAGAATTGAACATGAAACAGTCTGCAACAGCAATTGCCAAGGTTTTGCATGTGCTGGAAAAGACAAATCCCCCATGGGCAGATTTGAATCCACCCTGCTAAACACAGGAGGCAGGTAATATAGGATAGTTCACTTTCAAACCACGTCTAGCTTACAGAGAAAGTTGCATACAAAGTTTTCTTTTGATAATTGCTGCATTACCCCCAAACCACGAAGGCACTGTTCCCTCTTCATCTTTTGAGACTTCCTATTTCCACCATCCCCTGCAGCAGTTCCATTTCTGGAGCTAAGCAGGAACTACATGGTGTCAGATGACTTGGACAGTTTTGACCCACATCACAGAAGTCCGGTCCATGCTCTTGTGATGCTTTTAAATGCTTTGAGAGGTACAGCCTTCTGCCAGCTCTTTGCAATCAAGTGCTTCTTAGCCTATCCCTACCACAACACTGTGAATTGATCAAGAGAAAACACATGCCTTTACCATGAAATGATTGCTTACAGTGAATGCGGAGTTGAAAAACTAGAAGCCTACTTTCCATCAGATCTATAAAAGAAGAATTTAATTACAGGATCAATTCTTTAACTAGAGAAAATCCTCAGGCAAAACGAATACTTTATTTTTCTTTTCCCATATTGTCCAGTTTCCCATTTTCCACTTTCAATTTTTGTACATCCTGACAGAATGTTAAAAAACAGTAAACGACAATCATAATGTAATAATAATAATCCTAAAAAACAACAAAAAAACTCTGGTCATTTCATACTTTCTGACAATGGTATCTTATTCTAACTAGGCAGCAGATCATTATCAATGATATATACAACTATAGACGCTCAAAAAAAAGAATTTTTATCCTTTAAAAAAAGGATAAAAGATTCTTGATCACGTGATTTTTTTTTTCTTCTACTTGTCAGTAAACAGTATGATCTGTTAAGCATTTAGGTTAACTACTTAACGGATACTGGATTTAGGCATCTGGGACAAGGATATGACAAATTGCCATTAAAAATGATGAAAATTCAGTTCTTCTTCCCCCCCCCCCCAGCCACAGAGATTTGCCCAATACTAGCAAGAGCAATAGTGTCAGAACAAATTCAAATTTAAGCAGATACAAAAAAACCCTTATTACAGACTTCATTCTAAGCAGTCTGTCACACTGTGCTCCCATGACAACTGCCAAGTAGACCTTCATTATTAAATCAACAAACACAATATGAAAAAAAAGAAACCAAGTTCTCACTAATAATACATAGCTTGCAATGGTCAGTTCATTCAGCAGATAGGGCTTTGCAAAATTAAAAAATACTTTACTTTCTGTTCTCAGCTGTATAGTTCTTCCAAGACCATAAAGACAATTGAATGACCACGTTCATTTTCCTGAAGGTCTGAACAGGATTTTCTTGTCTACTGTTGATCTGAGGAAATACTGATTCCCTATTTTACAGTATGAACTCAGGGATACATTTGAAGCATATATGATTTAAATAAAGTAAATATAGTTCCAATGAAATACTAATCCTTAAAGTTTCCAAAATATTTTAATGAAAATAGCAATTTGCATCTTTCTAGCACTAAATTATGAAACAGTTTGATCAAGAGTGGTTTAGAAACTAAAATCATTCAACTTGTGTTTTGAGACATGAATAAGGCTGCCTTCCACTGGTCACCACATCCACTGTAACAAAAGCTGCCTTATAAAGTTGACAATATAATCCCCATTTATAAAAAAACCTTTTGTTTAACTACTGAATAAGAACTCATTGAGATGCTAATCATATGTTGCATTGTGATTTCTGAAAAGCACTAAAATGCATATTGTTTCAAAAGGCTGAAACATTGGTGACCAAAAAATATCCCAAATTAGAGCAAAGATGACTTCTTCCCCCAGTCTCTCCTGAGTTAGAAATGTGAGCATTTTTGTTGCTTTTGTCCTGTGTAAGATACTAGTGGTTTGACTCTATTTTCACAAGAGTTAGCTTTACTGCAATAAAAACAGATTTGCATGCTTGTTTTATTTTTAAAGCTACTGTAAAGCTTAGCTTTTTTTAGTTGTTGCTGGGTTTTTTTGGAGCTGCAGTTCTGTGCAAAAATAGCTCTCATGAAAGGCAAAAATATTTTAGCCTCAAAAGCACTATTCAGAAAGTGACAGAAGCAGTTGTATACTTCAGATATTTCAGATCACAGAAATCCTAGAGGCATCTAGGATACCAATGAAAAAAGTTAAACTATACAATCAGAATGCACGCACATCAAACTCTGCATTGACAGCAACCAACAGGAGTGGCACATTTTCAAATAGTGCTGCTTAGACTTAGCTCCAGCATGGGCTATTTTCAACCATGCTGAGCAAGCAGCAATGTTCACTCACTTGGTGATTTGGAAGCCATATTGTACTGTTGCTTTAATGTGGCTCTCTGGAATAGATTTAGACAATCCCCTCTGATAATCTGATTTTGTTTCTAACTGATGGTTTTGATGCACTAGATTCAAGAGGAAAAACAGTGTAAGCCAACATACCATCATCTGAATAATTAAAAAAAAAATACATAACCTGCTCCCATTCACTTTAATAAGACATGAATATGAACCAATTTCATCATTAGCTTTTTCCAGCTCTCAAGTGATCCATTTACTCCTCCAACAGAGATCACTTCTATAAAACAGCAATACTAACTTTCATAAAAATCAAACTATCTGCTTCTTTAAGGTACAGTTCTATTTCTGTCATTAGTTGATAACAGTGATGAGAGTATTTTTAGTCACCCACTATTTACAGCATAAGGAACTGGGACATGAGACAATCTTCTTGCTTGTCCCGCCTCTTGCAAACTGGGCAAATCACTTTACTGCCTTACATCCCTTTACTTCCCTCCCCCCCCTCTTTCCTACAACAGGGTTCATAAAACCCTTTGTAAATAAGTCACTGCCTGCTTTACAGAAAGCGCTATGTAGGTGGTATCCAGTATTCCCACTATCAAGCAGTGAATTGAACTGTTCAGTGAGACCTATAAAACATACCAAAGAATTTAGAAGTTTGTGCAAATTATTCACAGAAATGTTGTTATAAAAGACATATCTTACGGTTTCACATCAGGCTTTTGTAATTTTTTTATTACTTTTCCCCACTACTCTTCTGTTACAGCAGCAAACCCTGTAATACTCCAACAGCAGCTAGCAAGGTAAACTGCCTTCTCAGACCTTCACCTGCAATGTTCTGCAGAGTTGAAAATTAAACGCATGCTGCAACTTCTCTTTGAGAATCAAAAGCAGTATATGGAATGCTATCCTTAAAGTTACTTTATTCTCAAATATGGGTCTTGTAAGCACCAGGAAGATACACATTTAGTCAGTCAGAAAACAAGCGTAGCTCACAATGTACATAAAATTCAGTAACTGCATCCATTCAGAAGCTCTTTAAAATTATGCAACTTCTATTTGATTTTGGGTTAGTAATCATATTTACAGAATGGGGTAACAGGAAGGACAAACATATCTACTAGCTCACAGCAATTTTAACATACTCAAAGACAGCACACATACTGCCACTGAATGCAAAATACAACTGTATTACAGAAGCTTTATTCAATTAGAAAAAAGAAACAAAATTTGCTGAGTTTTTAGCAGAGAAAGATCATTTCTCTTCACTGCATTCATGCAAGAGAAGTAACCAGAGAGAGTATTATGCAATAACCCTGTGTTTTTCATTGGCTTACAGCACAGAGAAATTAATATATAAAGCCAAATCACAACCAGAGATTTTCCTCATCTATCTTCCTATTTTTGACATTTCTTTTCACAATACAGTCTCATTATGATGTACTTTGAAAATGATCTATACATGTATCATCATGAGAGTAGTTCAAGTCATTTCTAGTAATTTAGCCCAAGACACTTCATCCAATTCCAAATGAGATTTCAAACTCAAGTCTCCTAGGATTTGCACAATAGCCTGATGGGACAAGTTTTTAAATGAAGTTATTGTTTAAATTGATTTTTAAGCAAGACTGAAGTCTTACATAAAGTTAGCTTGCAACACACAACTTGTTAGCTTCAATAAGCAAAAGGTAATCTTAAAGTGACTCCCTGCCAACAATCTACTTGGAAGGACTGAAACTTGGAATCTCAACTTCATGTTGAACCCCAAAAATACTGCAATAAAGTTACTTGAACATCAAATAAAACTGATTTTTATTACAGCTGAAGACTGATCATACACAAAAAGGCAGGTAGAGTGCAGGAGAACTCTGATGGATCAGTTCTGAAGATGTAGAAGTATTCCATGGTATGTTCTCATCTTTCTGGGCATTTACAACTAAAGCTAGACTTCTGGGGCAATACTTTTCAAATTCAAGTAGTATTCTCTGTACACCTCCATCAGCTACTGTGTAAAATGGGACATACTAGGTGCCACCACATCTTCTAAAGAGCTCTCTGAAGGCATCTGTGACCTACGTGTGCAGGGGAAGCTTTCATTTCCCACAAGTACCACCTTCTCTAGATGTAGGTAAATGCTTAGTGACTTGAACTTTAATTATCCTTTATTTTGCAGATCACAGGGAAGAACAATCAGTATAGAGCGTTTTAAGAATGCATTTTTCAAAAGAAATGTATCCATTGAGTAGAAAATACACTGCTTATACACTTAAGCCTGACTGCTAAGGATTTCTTAAAATGGCACAATAAGGAAGACTCACTTTGGTTTGCCATAAATCTCTTTCACACCATAACTGTATGAATCACTTCAGGACAGCATGATTCACAGTGTCATACACAAGCTGAAGTCTCATTTGATGCTTACAAATGGCTTACAGTTTTTGACATTTAATAAAAAAAATTTATTTCATCTCTAGCACAAAATGGAAGTACTCACTGATATCATCTTCATGATAAATGACAGAGTGGAACGGTAAAGTTTTGTCCTTAATATATCTCTCTGCTGGCTCAATATAAAAGGTCCCACTGTGAGTTTGGATGAATCCTTCAAATTTTCCATCAATAACAGACCCATGGCTAAGACTTCCCTGCTCACCTGTTAAAGGAAAAAGTGCATTTAGGTTTTGGGTTTTTTCTTCCCCCCACACCTTTCTAAAAGCTTTCAGTCCTTGTGAAAGTCCTTTGTGTCCTTGTGCAAACTTCAAGCATACACACTACCCAAGGTGATAAGCAGACAACGCTAAAGCATGACACTTGCATAATTATCCTGATCATGCACCAGTTCCCAACTGCTAAAAACCTATATGAATTATACAGTAATAAGATTCTGGATAACAGCAGTAAGATATTCCTGCAAGAAGTTTGTGTCTGAATTTTTAAGACTAAGATTATTCAACAGTAAGACTTACAGTTATCGCAAAATCATAGTTACTAAGTTAAATAAACAGTCACAATCTGGAAAAGTACAACTGTCAAAGTTTAATCATTGAGAGCTACAACATGCAGCATCCCCAACAAGCCTTCTCCATAAAAAGGATGAAAGATTACTAAAAGAATGTTTATATACTCCTCCGTTGAGGAGGGTTCAGAATCACACTATCAAATTATCAGAACTGTACTCATTCTTATCATAAACCAGCACTAATTTCTAATTAACAATTATCAAGAATTTTACAAAGCTCATACACAGTACTGAAATTTGGAAGAAGTATCTTTAAGATATGCCATACAACTCTTAAGGGAGAACACCAAAAAGTAGAAATAGGCTTTGTAGAACACTAATTTTAAGACATTCGTAACTGATCCCAGAGTTACTTCAGTCTATATTCTATTAGAATATGCATTAATACCCTGAATTTATAAGCCATGTATCTTTGGAAATTTCAGAGTACTTGGAAGGAAGACTCTTGATCTGAATGGAAATCAAGAACCAACAGCAAAACACTTTATTTACTCAACTAACTTTGTTCATGATCTTCATGAACAAGTACAAAGTTGGGTTGAATGAGAAAGTTAATAAAGAGGATTACAAGAAAATGTAGAGTAAGCCCATGAGTAGGTTCATGTGGATCCTTTAATCTCATCCCTCAGCAATAAGGAAAGAACCAAAAGCTTTTCTGAAATAATTTCACAAAATAAGAAAAAAACGCAACAAAAGACTCCACACACCTTAAAAGCCCTCTGACCTACGTAAGTCAACTGGTACATTGGTCTACCTAGACGCACATAAAGTGCTAAGCGTGTATACTTCTTTTCGCAGTTTAAAACCGTCACTTCAGACTGTAGGATGTTACTAACAGAGATCTTCAGGAAGCAGTTAAGATTCCTTTCAGGATCAACAGACTGTATAAAGAGGGACAGAGTAAGTCTTAATTCTTCTCTTCTTTTCACCTGCTTTTAATTCCTTAATTCTCCTTCCTTTTTAATCAATTTTATCTTTTGTATTTACTGAAATCAGGTATATTACCCTTAATGATGGTAGGTCTATATTCCTTAAATTCCTTTAAACTAAGAACAGTACCTGATTTTTTTTAACGCAGACAGCTTTTTCCTTTTTTTTTTTTTTAAAATGCATCAGACTTCTATGAAGAGTAAGTTTATAAACAAGAGTTGAACCTCAAGTTCTATGGATATGAAAATTATTAGGTAAAATACGCAATTGTTAAGTATGACTCATATGAGATTAAAAGCAGATGGAGTTTAAATGTATTTAGATGCATTATTAAAGTTTAGTAATGAAGATAACCTAATCATACAGATATTCATTTTCTGCATGTACTATTAAAAAAACCTCCTGTTTAAAATGACTGCACTTTAATCTATTTTAAAGTGTTGTACTTTTCATAAATGTGTCCAGTGTAAATATGGGAGGTATCAAAATCAATTACTTGGTTTGATATTTCTACTTTAAAGTCATCACTAAAAAGAGATGTATCTCTCTTCATTCGAAGGTTGAAGTGTCTGAAGTGAATAAAACAAGATGGTAAATTGGCTTTGAGCTTCAATTACAAGAGCACTAAGCAAAGTACTTCTAACCAACATTTTCGTGCAAACAATTTGCAGACCCTGTAAAATTTATCTGTAGAAAATGTTTATGCTGTACAAGAATTAGACCATAGCCTAGAAGGATTTTCTTAAGCAAGACTGTTTAGATGTTTTTGATACAAGTAGCTAAATTTACAAGATTTAAGCCAGAAAACAGGGTTAGACAAATGCATAAATCTAAAATGCTGACTTTGACTATACACTTGTTCCCATTCCTCCAGAAGATACAGATGTAGCTTAAGGGAAAAAGCAACTATTTTATTTCACAGCACTGTGAAGCAGAAGAGATAAAAACAACTATAAGCTTATTTTACTTTCACTGCCAACATTTAAGTAATGTAAATGAAATGTAGGTGAGCTAATTACTGTTTCAACTGAAACTCAATAAGATGGACAACAAAATTTAATAAAAAAATACTTAAACTGGTAGAGTTACATGCATAACTATGTAAACATCTCTACTCACTGAATGATCTTGTTCAAATTACACCACTACATTCTTTGATGCAAATCCTACTACTAATCTTTATTGTGAAACATACTATATTTTCTTTGTACAAAAATAAAAGTTTGGTTCAGTGAAGTCAAGCAACATAGCTGAAGTGTTTTAATATGCCTGACATTATATGAATTCATACCTGTGACAACCGTTAGCTTGCTTCAGAATTTAATTTGGTATTCTCTTAAATTTTGTATAAACACATTGTGCAAATACAGATCAGTGAAGTTGCTGGAACTTCAGTCATTCCAATTTTACTCTTGATTTTCTTCCTATATTTTTCCTCTTTCTGCACAGTCACGAAATTGAAGAAATGTTACAGTTATGTCACCAATTTGTTACATAAAAAGTAACTCTGATAAGTTGACCACATCTGTATCAGTCTTCATCTAAAAAAACGTGACCAGTCTCTCGGTATACTAATGATAGAGCCGACTTTCCATAGTGAAAGCTAGTATCCATTTGTGCTAACAGCAAAATAACCAAAACAAGTAAGTGCCACAGTGTAAAGTCGATTAAATCTAATTACTTTTTAGTACAGCTGAAGCATATACAAAATAGATGTTCAGTCTTCACTTGCACATTAAATGACACTACAGTTATAAGTATTTTGAAACAACTGTACATTAAGATGCAAAATTCAAGATCAAAGAAAAAAGCCATGCCTACACTTAAAACCTGGTAAGAGCTCTAGTGACTCACATTGACTATTCTGTAATGCAAACAGTATTTCACAATCAAACTATCATTATTTATTATTGTTGCCACAGTGTTGTTAAAGCTTCAAAGCGAGTATTCTCTGGTGATGCGTTAGAGCTATCTACAACAAGGTTATGAAATTCTGAGATGTGGCTGGTAGATGGGGAAGGTTAAACTTCAGCAATTCCCTGTGACTCTTGGGCTTTGTGACAAGCCAACCAGTGTTCATATTATAGTTTAAACACAGATGTATTTTATGAGGGCAGATTCTCCTGTTAAAAAGGAAGAAACAGTTCACTACAGATGCCCTTGAGTATTGAAGTCACCGAAGAACACACACCAGCTAGCAGTTAGTAGCTATCCACACCCAGATGGAAAGGCATGTTTTATGATAGACAGCTAGTATTTATATCACGCAGAGACAAAAAACAAGAATTATTCTTCTTCAAGTTAGTCTTTTTACTAGCTCTCAGTTCTCTTACCAAACTGTCTTTTGGTAACATAGAGGTTCATGAGGATGAGGAGATAACATGAACAAGCAACCCAGAAAAACATCGCAGAACTGAATGCTACAAGATTATGCAATA
>NW_008795371.1:1959645-1979315 GCF_000699145.1 Aptenodytes forsteri | reverse complement strand
TATGGCTTTTTCTGGGCAGAAGTTAGAAATGAACAGGCAGAAAAAAAATTAAGACCAGCACTGATAAAAATTTGAAGAACTTCATTCAAGTACTTCAAGAAGTTCTACTCACTTCGGTTGTAATACACTGCTCAAAGTGTTACACAGATTTGAACTCCATTTTAGTTTGAGTTTTCTCTGTGACTGAGTTCTACAGAGTTACTGAGGATGGATCAGACTCTCCTCAAGTGCATCTGAACTGAAGTTAAATGACAATAGATCCTGGATACTTTAGAATCAATCTCCTCCCTTCTCTAATATTTGATAGAAGACTTCTTACCATAATTCTGTCTCTGTGATGAACTGAAGTATCTACTAATCCCAGCAAAAGCACCTATTATGGCTAAAATTACTTTTTCCTGGTGAAAAAAGTAGGTTTTCTGAAAAAAACAACTCAATCTATATAGCATTTTTCTCTCAGAAGTGCAAAAAAGTTACTTTAAAATTAGATTTTTCTGATTGTATTCATGTAAGTTTCAAATAAAATTGAGGAGCAATTATTATCTCTAACACTCAACTGCATGAGCAATTTCTTTATTGTTTTGAAGTACACTGTGTAAGGCAATGCAGGACTTCTCATATACTAACTCCCATATATGTCAGCAGAGTGGGAAAAAACTGGACTTTATCTCAGAATGAAAGCGAGTAATTTACCAAGTTTAGCCTAAAATAACACCAAGCAGATAGATGAACGAGCCCTAGGCTTCAATTGTGAAGCCATCCAGGGTATCCTTTCCTCAGCTGCCAAGTCATCTACGTTCTCATCCTTACAAATTAGCATGATGTTCAGCATTGCGCTTCTGGAGTAGCTTTGTTGACTATCATCTAATCACGCTTTAGGGTCAGTTTTGAGTTTTGCCTCGATGGCCTGCACTACAGGACTGTGCTTTTGGAGGGGCAAGGGGAAGCCCAGAGTCTATCGAAGCTGGCAATGATTCTTCCTTCTGGGCGGGATACCCTTCCATCAATATTACCCCATCTGTCACTTCAAAATGGACTGTTAGAAGTTTCATGTACCAAATAAAAAGTTTCACTAGTTTTAAAATTAAGAAGCCTCTATTTATCCTCCTTTCATCTTCCCCCTCTTCTTACTTTCCGCATTGGTACATAACTAACACTACAAATTCTAACCCATGCTGTTGATTATCTAATTTATTAATAAAATTAGTTCTCTAATCCTGCAAATAGAGCTATTTCAAATACAAAATAACGCAGCTGTGTTTCACAATAACAATTCTCTGACCATTTGATTTCTTGATTTAGTTAAACTATTAGATAACCTGATCGTCTCACAGCTATTTTTCAACAGGTCTTTTCTTGGTCATTCAAACATGCTTGATGGGAACAGGATTATCTGTCTGGACTGTTCACCCTTTTAATAATGAAAAATGAAGTGACAAATCTTCCTTTGGTTCTCCCCCACCAAAAAAGGGAGGGGGAAAGAGAGGCAACTTGGGGGAAATGGGGGTGGCGGGAAACAAGCATCTATTTGTATCTACTTCCAAGAATTAACAACTTTAACAAAATCACCAAACTTTAAAGAATGGTAATCATAAAACCCCACGTATTACATGAAACCTACAGTAGAGAAAGTAAATTCCATTTTTATGGCTATGCAGAGACATCTTAATGTACTACTTACAAGTGTCAGTGAAATTAACTGCACTGAAAAGATGCCAGTTTATAGGTGGGGAGACTCCAAATTGTAATGACTGATTCAAGCAAATGGATAGTTGGCAGGGACCCCCAGAAAAATCCAGTTCAACACCCTAATTTCTCAGTAAGAAACTTCCAGAGACCCTACAAAATCCATTTCAGTATCTTGCCCAATATAGAAGTTTTCCTAACATTTCCTCTAAATTTCTTCAAAGCTAGTATTACTTCCCCTTTCTTGAAAGGAATATAAGCTAGTCGCTGTCCTTCTCAAAATGATGTGGAAGAGAATGCATCTCAGTTTTCTTTCCTGGCTTAAATCCAGCAACTTCATGAATTCTTCTGAGGACAGTAGACTCCAGAGAAGTTCAACAAATTTGTCTATATCATTCCTGAATATGGTTTCTAAAACTTGCCACAATGGAAGAAATAAGAAGCTTCAAATAAGCCTTTTGGTAATTACGATTTCTACAGCATGCAACGAGCTCTCTGTGCCAGCACCTATATCAATGTAAACTTCCCATTCCCTAGCTGAGCTACACACCAGGCAGAAAATAACCATTTCCAGAAAAATAATGCTTCTTTTATTTACACACTTACTACCTTGCATAAGACATTTCCCAGCAGTAGTGGTCTCTAGAATAGAATTAAATCAATTAAGACCAAGTTTTGACCTTGCTTATTTGTTACGGCTTCTGTCTTACATGTATCTGAAAACTGATATGGCAACAGGCCATTACTTGGTTATTGTACGGTTACTTGTTTGGTTGAAGAAAGAATTTTTGGTAAAACTGTTTATATTGTTATATAATCTGCTTTGACAATAAACTACATCTTATCCATTAATGGTAGTACCCTAAAGACTATCAAAAGGTAGATTTTTATTTCACTTTAACTTACCTCAGGGAGACTATGTCAGATTTGCAAGTACGTAACATAGCAACTCTGTGATAATTAAAGAAAAAACACAGTTGAGAGCACCACACTTAGCTAAAACCCAGTAGTTTCCCATGGGCTCGAGTTACATGTCAATCCTATGCTCTAATCACAGAGCAAGTACTTTAAAAAAAAAAGCTGTGTGTATATACTGACAGCACTTGGTAAAATGAACATAAAGGTATATGTGTAAGACTTAATGATCAATCTATTAATCCATTTCTTTTTAGTATGAGTTACCTTCTAAGATCAGTGATTTTGCCATGATGGAATGTCCAATATATTGGGACACTGATAGCAAGTCTGCAGACTTTTCCAAAACTGGCAGAAAGAGCTATTATCAGTGGTACACAAAAGGGCACTTGGTGCTTTCCCTTTCCTGCCTTTCCTCAGTCAAATTGCTGTAACCAGTGGCAGGCTGAGCAGGCAGAATCACTCGGTGACCAGAGGAGATTTTTTTTTTTTTAAACAAAGGAAAAAGGAGATGGAGAAGTTACTCCACAGCTGGAAGAAGTGGCTGAGAAAAGGAAACAGAAGGCAATGGGTTGGCAGCAGTATGGAATGTGACTCCAGTATAATGAGAGTCCATTTAGGTTCATACTCTTTTATTCTCAGTAGGAACCAGAAAAATCTTTGGAGCTGCGCCTCCATGAGCCTCCTCACAAGTCAGGATCTAGAAGATACTACTCTGCTTGAGGTGCAAGTATTTGACTTCTTAAATGGGAAAAGTAAGGATAAAAGACTCTTCTCTGAAAAATGGAAGGGGGTTGATAAATGGAAGGGGAGAATAATTTGAGCCCTTCTTTCTAACTGCTTCCACATGAGGCATCCCAAAACTTAAACCCGGTTCCCACAGACTATCAGACTCATTCCAACCCTGAACTATGTTAAATAGAAGTCAGCTTAACAACTTAATGGTGGGTTTAAACTACTCACAAGCTAAGTCTATAGAATCATCACACTTATGGACATTATTATTTTTCACACTGTTTTCACTTACTATTAAACCCACATCATCATTTAACTGACAATTCACATGGTCCTGCTACTGACACTAAAAAAAAAAAACGTATCTTTGAAACAGCACGATAGGGTCTCCAGGCTTATCATTCTATTACCCACCTAGATGCAGATAGAGGGTATCATCCTCTAGTAAGTCTTCAACTAAAAAACAATCTCTACAGAATTGCAACACTGCAATTCCAGCTAGAATGCTTGCGGCTTATGTTTGTTTTCCATCAACAGCTCTAGGGTGGCACTTTGATTGTTCAGAGATTTCTTGCCTGACCTCCATAAGTCAGACTTGCTAAGCTTGTTATTCTAGAAGAACACAACTGAGGATGCAGCCTTCATCCCAAATAATTTGCCACTGATTATTCTTGATATACATAGCTGCAAACACATAAGCTAGCTCAGATAACAGAAACCATCCAAGTAGGATTACAAGTAGCTACATGTTGGCTAATTTACACTCTAAGAAAGTCAGTCAAGTATCTCTCTGTCCTGAAGAGTATGGTGTAAGGATTTTAAAAGGAACAGTCTTTTTACCCAGGCCAGGGTTTTTTTCCCCCCCCCCCCCTTTCAGTAAAACTTCTTTGGGAAGTGCAGATTCTGTCACTTGGTTTCCTGTTTATCCAAAATAACCTTCCCATTTATATTTACATAAATTTGAATATTTATATGCAGTGCCATGTTCTAACATAATTCAAAAATATAAGATCAAAAAAAGAAAACAGGTAAAGATGTACTAGAATAAAATCACAAGGCATCAAAGTTACTACATGAATTCAAACTAAGAAACTAGATTAGAAAGAAGCTTTCTTAGTGAAACAAATAAAGACATAGAAAGAAGAGAAGAGAAATCTGCTAGCTGATAATATGAGCACATATGAAGCACACAGCTTAAGTACTTTCATTTAAGTCTACTGCTTTTCATTTTAAGAACATGGCTTTTTGAGAACATGGCTACAACTACTAAAGTTTGTTGGCCAAGATGCAAAGTTCTAAAGCATTAATACCAATTTTAGCAGCACAGCTGGGAAACCCCGTGCCTCAGCTGGGCAGTCTCACCAGTCCGATGCCACTGTACCAGGCATTTCCTAGACAAACCCGAGTGAAATACTAAATGCCTTTTTTCCTGAGGGCTTCGCATATTCCAACTCACTGTATTTAAACCCATAAAATGCAAGACGTTTAACCCACAGACCCAGACTCTAAAATATTTTTGAGATTAATTTCATTTAAAAAAAAAAAAGAGTAAGAACTCAGGTCCCTGCTTCCAAATTCCCTGCAAGATAAAATTGCTTTACCTACAAGCACCAACATAGGGTGGTTTGGTGGTTGGTGGTTTTTTTTTTTTTGTTTGTTTTTTTTTGTTTTGTTTTGACAAAACGTGTAGAAAGTGAGATCTAATTCATGGGTCTCTTGCCTGGCAAGTTATTTGTCCAGATATATAACTTAAAAGGTACAATAGGCAGGGGATGATTGAAGAATGGTCACAGAGCACTGAACAAAGATGAAAAGACTACAGTAAGAACTAAAGAGATTTTTATTTTCTTTTTAAACTCAGGACAGCCTAAAATGAGTGGTAGTAAGCGAACCTTGCAAAAAATTCACTTAGTAAAATTATGGAAATAATTCACATAAGTCTCACAGAAGCCAACCAGTCAGTCCTATTTGATGACCACTAAAACAACCTATTTAAGAAGTTAGTCTGTTTAGAGGGTGTTTAAGTGCACGCAGAACTGAAAAACAGACACAACATACATTTTCAGATTAGTCCAGTAACAGTGAATCTGCTTTATGTTCTGACAGACTCACAGAATGTAGAAGACAAAGCCATTTCATGAATTGAGTACTATGTTGTATGCACAATTACAAAAATAATTAAAAATAAATTAAATGCCATAAAAAGAACATCTAGTGTTTAATAAAAAACAGAAGGTGACAACATAAAGTCCTCTTTAATCCAAGAGTAACTAGCTCAGTTACTTCAGTCCATCTCAGACAGCATGGCAGCATGCTCAGAATGTCACCTTTGAAATTCAACACATCAAATAATTTCTGTGCAGGTAGCCTCCTTCATTTTCATAACTTACTCAAATACAGTCAACAACTATCTTATTTAAACACAAAGATTTAACAGCTCTGAATAATGAAGGCAATACAAAGGATTACAGATTACTATAGAACCAAGAATAAAAACCCCTCATACTTAATTAAGAGCTCTGAAATTTTGTGGTCCACTCCTACCATTCACAACTGTACCAGAAAGCTCAACTAATGTATGACTGATAGCTGTTCAAAATATTTATGAAAAAGATACCTGCACAGAAAATCAATATTAAAGCCAATCAGCAAACACTGCTTCACAAATATCCCTTGCCAAATGGTACAGTGAACACAGATTAAGACCCAAAGCCACACAATTTCACAATACGCAAGCTCTCATTGTTATGAAAGTTCCTCTACTCAATGCAAAACATTGTAAAAGGTAGCAGAATATTTAAGAACCAATCACTTATTGAACTTTATTCCAACCTGGGTGACAGTTAAAGCATTTTCACCTAGCAGCTGAATTGCATGGTCACCCTGCAACATATTATAGCTTTAAACAGTGTTTTCTTAATAATAAAGACATTGTAGAAAATTTGCTCATTAACTACAGGAAAAAAGGTTACATGCAGTAACATGCAGTACCCTACTAGTAGCAATAGTGAGACTGATGCGTTTTTTTTTCCAGCTGCTTATTGATCAAACACTACTCTCAGCACTTTGGCATAATCAGGCAAAACAACCGCAAATGGAAGCTTGCCTTACAGCATCTTCCTGACTCCTGGCACCCAGCGTCTCTTTTGAAAGCACTGATAGGCACTTTAGCTGTCAAGTTATTTGAAAAAACAATGACTAAATCTTGGTGCCCACTGGACTTGCCATATTAGGCACATGCATACTATTAGCCTTTTTATATAGAACCATAAAGACAAAAATTCTTCTCCTTCCTTCCCTCCCCATACAAACCCAAGAAGGATAGGATAATAAGATTCTTCTAAACTCCCTCCCCTCCAAAAACGACCTATTGTTGTAGTTCTGAAGTTACAGAGCAGAGCTGGGTGCATGCTCTCTTGGATACATAGGGGTATGTCCTTGTAGTGGCGCAGAACAGTTAGGCAAGAACATTCTGGTGAATGAGAAAACAAGAGAAGGAAAACATCTAATGATCACCAAGGATCACTACAAACGACCAGTATCACTAATTTTTAATGGAGTGGAAGCAAAGCTTGTGTTTCATCATTAGTTAGAAGATATTCAAGTTTCTGATTATCATACTGCAAACCTCCACAAGCATTTATGCAGACTGATCTGAAAGTTTGTTATAATAGTCCATTACATTTTGGAGCACAGTAGAAGGAAGTTAAGTACTTTTGAGTCCAGATGAACTGATGTATAAGGTGGTGGAGGCTGAAGAATAGGTTATTCCAGTTGCACTGACATAATCATCTAATATTTACATGATTTTAACCCTATATTGAGCTAGTTTTTAAGATTTGAATATGCTGGGCTAAAAGAATCCGGACTTGGCAGCTGTGACTTGTAAGCCCAAATTAAAACATGGAGAAGCATTTTTATTAGTGAAGCCCATATTTTTAAACTATCTCAGGTTTTATAGAACAACCTAACAATATTCAACATGTGAATGCTTTAATATTCACAAGCATAACCATATGAAAGGTCTTTTTTTTGTATGGCTTACAAAGAAGTGACGTTGCAAGCATTTCCAGTAACGGTTTTCCTATTACAAGGATCATATATAGACTGTATATTCCAATAAACATGTCTGAACTTAACAACTTAGAGCATTTTTTTTTAAATAAAATTTTAGGTAAAAATCTAACGAAAACTGTAGCAAAATTACAAAACATCTGAAAGAAGTTCTCAATGTATCTTTAATTTAGTAATAAGCAGGTGTTATCATGTGTTCAAGTACCACTTGAAAACTCAACTGTTCACTCGAGTCGCATAGGCAACCTTCTCAAGCGAGAGTCATCAACTAATCCAGAAGAAAGAGTAGAAGTGGGTGTGGATAGGTGATCAACAGGACAAATTAAGAAAAATAGAAAGCATAAGTTATTAGGAATGCATTAAGTAAAAAGTTGACTGACAGTACAGTTAAACACTACATAGATGTAGATCCTTCATTCTTCTGAATGCATCAGGGTCTCAGGAATTCAGTTTTGTCATTAGGTAAAAAGGTATAGTTCAGAGAACATCAGATGTCAGGCAAGTTTTTCAAGCTCTGTCCTCAAAATGAAATCACTATGAATGAAGTATCCAGTATATTTCTGACATTCTACAGTTGATAGGAATTCGGTTTAAGACATTCTATGATGAATATATTGCAAATGTTTATACTGAAAAAGTGAAGAAAACAACTTTCCAACTTCTCTGCATGGGAAGGGTTGTGTTTAGTAAGTGAACAAGTGCAAGTACACGTTTTGTGACTAAGTCAAAACTGGGTATAAAATACAATGTCAGTTTTAGTGATGTCCCAACTTCATTTTCAAAACTACTGACATTACCTTGACGTGCGAAAGAAAGTTATGCCATATTAAATTCCTTCACTGTATCTCAAGCTGGTGCCAAAGGCACCGCTCTTCTATGAATCATTCCATGTATTTTTGGGTTGGGTTTGGGGTTGTTTTTTTTTGGGGGGGGGGGGGAAAGATTTATTGCATTAATATGTTCTAGTATTGTGCTGTCCTTGAAAATCAGAGAAAGGATTGCCTATGGAGAGTGCACTGGGTTTAACCCCTGAGATCCAGTTTTTAATGCTAGCTTTGCTACAGAGGGCCATGGTCTACCGGTCGTACTAATGTCGGCCAGCAGTAAGTACTCCACGAGTCGTCTGCCTGGGTCAAGTGAGATTGTCAGGGAGTCGTATACAGCTTTATGAAAAGTATACATAAGTATATATGTAAATAAGGCATATCTGGCCCAGTCTTCGCATGCATTTCCCATCGTTCTATCCTTTTTTAAGGAATCTAATTCCTTCAAAGTGGAGTGGCTCTACCTGCCCATTCAGAGGAACTGTCAGTCTTAATTAAAACACATGCGAAACAGGAGGAGAGGGGCTTTTTCTATACCATGCCCCTTTGAAGTATTCAATATATAGTGTTCTTGTCAAAAAAACACTTTGAATAGGGATCTTGGATGAAATTCTGCTTAATTAAAATCACTGCAAGTTTTCCCCTTTGATTTCAGTAAAATCGTTATTGTTTCCCAATTTAAAATTCAACTAACAACAACAATATGAAATGCCCCACTGGACCAGGGTTTACGATCATTCAGTTTCTTCTGTCTGTAAATACTAATAAACTTATTCCACATTCTGGTTGTGGCAATTGTTACGACTTTCTCCTGCCAAGACTTACACAGAGTGAAAGTACTCCCAGGATTTTGCAGAAGAAACATCTGGTACAAGTCCAGGTTATCACTGCGCAGAGAAATTCTGAAGGCTTTATTCAGTTCTTATGTGGTCCTTTGGTAAAACTTACGTCGCTAAACATTCAATGGAAGCAATCAAAGTGGGATGCTTATTCTTTTTTTATAAAGTTAATATGCTTCCTTCTTACTGCTAGTACTCTGTCGACAAGTCTCAAAGCAAAGATACCAGCGTATGAAATGATTCAATAGGAACGAACAGCGTTTCTTGCTCCTCTTGCAACAGAGTGGTTGTTAATAGTTTGGATCATTGCAGGCCAAATTTAACAAATTAGCAGTGCCTCAAAAATTAAGTATTCTATTTCCAGTATTAGTCATTTTCTCTGATTAATCTTCTATTACTGCAACAGAGCAGTCTCATGTAGGAAGCAGAGCAGGCATTTGTCACCAGCTCAATCACAGTGACACTAAAGAAAACCTTACAGCAAAAAAATTAATGTTCATTTTTGCAGCTTTTTGCAGAATTGTAAGTTGTCATTTTCAATTAAGTTTCAAGTAGCATCTGTTTTGAGAAAGCCTTTGTATGAATTTGCCCTAGCAGAAAACAACTTTGTCTTTAGCAAAAAACATGTGAACTATTTCACCGGTCATACTGTGTTCATAAAAGTGTTAATTGGGCTTTGAAGCTGATGCTATTATAAAGCACAATAATATCAGAAACAAACACTCAGCTGAGGCAAGGCACATTTATTTTTTTTAAATCCCTTTTCTTCTTCCCACAAATATCTTTTTCAGGGTGGACTCTGTACATCCATTCTCCCAAAACAAGATTTCCTGTCACACAGCTGTGTTCACTAGAGCCATCAAAGGAGTTAATAGATTATTAATAGCAGTTAAAGGTTATTACTTGCAATACCCTGTCCAAGAAAGAATTCCCAGAAGGAATCTGAATTCCCATTGGATGCATTTCATATAAATGTCTTGAAGAACTGCAGCTATCCCTTGTTCTGCAAGACCAACCGGACCACTCCTGTCCTAGAGAGACTTCTGCTAAAACAATAGCAAGCTTGATTTTCTGTGCTTACTGATACATATGTACTGTGCATATTGAACAGATCCTTAGGGCATACAAAAGACTTATATTAAGGCCAACTCCTAAATATCCAGGAGTCACTCTAGACTTCCAGGACAGCATGAGCAAAGAATACAGACAGCAAGAAAATTTGGGTTTAACCCCTTGCAGAATGGTGTTTTTCTCAAACTTCCTCACTGCTTTACAAATTCTTCACATCTGCAGCACCACCACACACTAGCAGTCCACAGGGCTCTGTGCTTGGGAAGAGCTGCATTCCTGCACAAGCCCTTGCAAAATCCATGCCAGTAGTCATTCATCATTTGCATTCATCACCTTAATTAAATACCTATTTGGGTGCACATTCTCTGATTCACATAGTGCTACATTTTGGTGCAGAGCTGAGTCTTGGTATGGAACAATCCTTCAGCAATGATTTTTCTTGGGTCTGAATTTCTTTCAGGATAGGGCTCAACATGGAGGTTCAGTAATACAGATACAGTTATTCTGAAGCCCTAATATTTCATCCCACTTTCTCACAGTGCAGACATGTCTCTGGAGTGTTGTGGTAGACACTGATACCAACCCACCATGTTCACTGCTTCAGGTAAAACAAAAGTCTCATTTCCAAAAAAAACAGAGGACTAAGCAGCCCAGATTACTTAAAAATATACTCCTGGGTAAAACAGTTCATATGTTTCTATGAATCATTAGATGTATTTATTTTTAATGTACAGAAATCCATTCCCCTACAGAGATTCTATTCCTAAGGCTATTTTATTGCAAGAATTCAACTTCTAATAAAGGCAAATGCATATTCTTTCTCATATACTCATTGACTTTTCCCCAGATGAGGCTTTTAAACATACTGTAGTTTACAAAAGGTCTAGTTCTTGGATATTTACTTGTTTCTACATTAAATGGTTACATGATTGAAAAGTAAAAGCTTTTTTTCTGCCTTTTTTTTTTTTTTTTGGGGGGGGGGGGGCAGGATGTGGTGTGTGGAGTGGGTTCAAAAGCTACTTTATACCAGGAACTCAGTTGGTTAATATGCAGTTATGTGCATATTAATGCACTTAATATGCATTCATTATCTTTACATGAACCTTCCCTGGACTCAAAGGGCACCTTAAATTAACTCACACTAAAACACTCAATATAAACTGGCAGGCGGAAGAGCTATGATACACAACCAGGATCGTTTTAAAACTTCACATTCCTTCCAGTTTGAAGCATTTTAGAAACAAACACATTTTGCACCGCTGGTGAAGCAATAAAGTCAACTCATCTAAACTACACCGTTTATGATTCAAAAGAATTAATAGGTATCCATAGCTTAGTTTCAGCAATTTTAATTGCCCTATTAGGCTAGTGTTTCAGCACTGAATAGTGGCTGGTTTGGTTTAATTCATTACATCTGCCATAACAAGTTATATTTAGATTACCCAAGAACAAAAGTTTTGAAAAATTTCTGTTCTTAACAGTGTACTGTGTAGCATTTAACTTTCAGATGAAAGTTAAATAAGGCAGGGTTTTTCTCAATGATAGCATGTTATACATGTTATACACCCATTTGTAAAATTACTGAGTCTGGTGTGGAAAAAGATAGCTTTGGGTTTAATTCCATCGTTACAGTATCCATTTCATTATTAAACTGTTATTAGCCCATGGTTAAATGGTCACTCTAACTTGGTGTAAATATGTAATATTTAAATTTCGGTGTTATTTTTTCCTTTTTCAACAAAAGGGTGTATGAAATACAGTTCTTAAATCCAAACAGTGTACCGAAAAGAACAGACGCTACTTACACAATCATAAAATACTTGTAGCTGCCAGTCATTTTCTGTACAATGAAACTAAGTTTGATGAATGCTAATCTGGCATATGTCAGCACTGCCACTGAAAAGGGTAGTATTGCATCTTCCCTCTCACCACTTCTGCTTATTTCTGCACCCTTTCTTCTTACAGCAAGTTTGCTTATATACCAAATTGAATGACGAATTAATCTGGCTGAAAAATAACCAGTCAAGTCACCTTCCCATCTTGACTGGCCACGTGACCAACAGGTGCTTCCTCTGGCACAAATGGAAAGATTAAGTTTATGAAGTTCAAACTGGTACCAGAGATACAGCATAAGAACTGTTGTCATGCAGCTAGCCTCATTTGCTGTTTCCAGCAGTGAACGGTAGTAAATATTAGGACAGCTTTTCCATTGTTTCCTGGCTACAGAAGACAGCCATTTAATCAGAAGCCAACTCAAAACAGAAAATTATCATTTCAATACTCATAAGTAGCAGCCATTTAGTATCTTTATTAAGTTAAGGAGATGCAAGTTGGACAGCTGTATGCCAATAAACCACTACACCTGGACGAAGTCTTAACTAACCATTTGGTATAAGGCCCTTCAAAAAATCAGGTTTAAATTTTCAGAATCTCAAACCTCGTGTTGACTGAATGCCTTTAATTTTCATCACCTGTATTTAAATAAAATAGCACTTTAAGAGTCCATGGGCTAAATCTAAATGATTTAAATATTTTGCAAAAGCTTTATTTCCTACCTTAGCACAAATTAGAATATTTGGTGATTAATGTTGTCATACTCAGTTATGACATACATCACTTATAAACAGTTATTCACAGTAAACTAGCTGCAACCACAAAAAGGCAATCCTATTTATACAGTTTTTCAAACTGCTACACACCTTCAAAGCAACTAGATAGACTGTATGAAGTAAAACACAATTCACTTGATCCTTCCTAATTCATATCTGAAGACAAATTAAAATATTTTGTAAGAACACACTCAGACCAATTAACAGGAATTTGTGGACTAAATTTACAGCCTGTCAACTACCCTCTCTTTGGCAGGAAGTGTTAGATGTGTCACAGGAAACTACCAAAATCCTAAATTATGGACTGGTTTGACCTTATAGTAAGTTTCCATTCAGCCTCCTCAGTAAATGATGGATTTGTGCCTCAGAGCATAGGCATTTAGAATCAATTCTACATATAAACACCAACACTTTCCTTCATGAGTAATAGTAGTTGTTATCAAAATCTTTATAAACCTGTTTGTCTAAGGTCTGGTGTGACTAAGATCCATGAAGTAAGAGAGGAAATCTTTTTTAGGCCTCATTATTGTATGTACAGTTAACATTTTTATACAACAGGGATTTTCAGCCCACCTTATTAACACAGATAGAGCTCTTAGCTTAGCCTGTGCATCCTATTTTACAGAAGAGCATTATGGGATCTTTACCAATGACAAGATGAACCTGCTCAAGTGGACTGAAGTGTGGACTGCTCCCAGAAAGAATGGTCTCATCCTCCCTCCATCACCCCTTCAAGTCATATTGATTATTTTTTTTGCCAAAAAGTTTTCAGCTGGATCAGTTCCCAGATCCTATTCCTTGCATGGTTTTAAGACTATTAGTGCTAGCACAAAGACGACGCTGAGAATGTGGTCAGGCCTGTTCCTCTCTGTAGTAGCACACACTTTGGTAAGCCTAAATTAACCATCAGCCTGCAGCTTAAGAGTGGCAGCATTAGACTGAAATTAAACTTCACTGTCTTGCAACCTTGCTGGACATATGATTTAATTTAAAAGTGGAGAGATTTACAGTATGAAGAGCCTCTGAAACATTCTACTCTGCAGTCTTGTTTATTAGAACAATTTAATAACAAAGACTAGAGTTTGCCTGTGAAGCTACAGCAGAGACAGCAGCAATATGACTCTTCTTTAAATAATAAAATTCCCTGGACTAAAAATCACACCCAAAAACATGGTTTTAAGGACAGGACTTCAAATTCAGGGTTTGGGTTGCAGTTCTACAGCTGTTACAAATACAACCCTAACGCTAACCTTTTAGGAGCATGCACTGAAATTCAGTCATTGCACCATACACCTCCAGTAGCAACACTTCATTCCCTGAAGAAATTACAAGCTGGCACAGAAGCAGAACACTTACTCATAAAACAGTATTCCAGACAGATTCAGAAGACCTGGTTTTACCTTTGCTCTGTCAAACTTCCTACGTTTCTACATATGCCTAGCAATTATTTATCAAGTTCTAATTACTTAAATTGTAACTGAAATAATTAGAAAAGCAAGGGCATTACATATTCCTAATATATACTAAGACAGTGGTGCTGCAAAGGAGGGAGTCAAAGAAACAAAGATACAGACACAAATATTTTAACTTTCTTCCTGTTTCTCCTCAGTTATACAAAAAGTAGGCGAGTCTAAAGTACAGAGATCCTCCTAAGTGAAACCTACGAATTATACTTCAGTTGTTCTCACTGAATATTTAACTTTTGTACTGGATCTTACAATCATATGGTAAATGCAAGGTAAAGCACATCTTGTAACAGCAATTATGTTTTCCCCATGTCAAATAATTGCTAAATTCCACAGTAGCACAGAAAACAGGTAACACTATTACACGTGAAAAGGAACACTTTTTTGGCCTATTTTGTAGTTTCAAATGCAATTTGAAATTTTACTTTTTCTCAATTAAATCCCCTCAGGTAGTTTGGCATAATTATTGTAAAAAATATGCCAAAGCTGCATTATAAACTCAGGATCAACTACTGTTCTGTTCCCAGTACGATTCCATTAGTTAAGCTTCAAAGTGCATTAATAGTTACCACCAGAAGTTTGAATGAGTGATTACAAGCAACAATTTCACACTTATACTAAACATCAGAGCAAATACTTCATAGAAACTGTAAGCACTGCATTTTAGTGTATTCTAGCTAACATTATAGTTTGATGACTGTATTTCACCATTTACATTTCACTATAATTAAAACACGTATATGAATGTTTAAAACAAATACCTTTTAAAATATCACTAACCTTCCATGAGCATGAAAATCTAGGTGCAAGAACTGATCTTCATGTGATACTGCTCTTTTGGCACGCTGGTGTTTTTGGTGTAACAAATCCACATCGTAAGACAATCCTTCATAATGTCTAATGTACTTATTTAGAGGATTTCCATATTGGCCTGAAAAGAGAAAAAAGTAAGGTTTAGCATGTCTGAGAAATTACTAAGGTTACAACCACACTACCAGGTATGGCAGATCTGTGGTGCAAAACGACCCAATTTTCTTTTTTCTCCCTTGTACACTTCAGATTCATTCTACTGTGGTCCCACAGACTCTAACTGCACACTTGCAGTTAGAGTGTGTTAGGTAGACCTTGGAAGGCATCTCCCACTTTAATTTCAATCAAAACAAGTATAGAATCATTTAGGTTGGAAAACACCTTTAAGATCATCGAGTTCAACCGTGACTAAATAGACTAAAGCATATGCTAATGCAATGCAACACAGTCTACACCTTTATGTCCAAATATAGAGTTTAATGTACTTCAGCTTCAGCTGAGAAATAAACTGCCCATGAATTTCAGTGGAAGCTGAGAACTCCTGAAATTCCATCTTCAATGTTTTCTGAAATATATATTAAGATGGACTGCAGCATCAATACTAAAATGACAATGATGTAATTTAAAATCAAAATACATAAATTTAAGTATGAGTTACTGGCCTTTTCGAATGGCTTGTGGTACAGAAGAATTTTCTAATAGAAACTTTAAGATAAGAAGAAATATTTTCACTAAAAAAAGTTTGTTTACTCCAAAACTACTCCACAATGCAAACTACATCATTGTAGGCAGGAATGCTTGAGAGATGTTTCAGAAACGCACTCCTGATCCAAACATGAAAAGCGCACCAGCTGAACATCTTTCTTCTGGTTCCCTAGAAGAACTGTACCTCCAGCTTCACTCATGACACCGAAGTATCTGCTCAAAATGTTTATATTCCACATGCCAAATATCCAGAAAAATTAAGAGCAAATCATGCCACCTAGCAACACAACATTTTGTATCTGTCCTGGTTTCGGCTGGGATAGAGTTAATTTTCTTCCTAGTAGCTGGCAGTGCTGTGTTTTGGATTTAGCATGAGAATAATATGGTAACGCACTGATGTTTTAGTTGTTGCTCAGCAGTGTTTATACTAAGTCAAGGATTTTTAAGCTTCCCATACTCTGCCAGCAAAGGTGGCACAAGAAGCTAGGAGGGAGTATAGCCAGGACAGCTGACCCAAACTGGCCAAAGGGATATTCCATATCATGTGACATCATGCTTAATATATAAGCTGGGGGGAGTTGGCCAGGGGGCAGCAACTGCTGCCCAGGGACCAGCTGGGCATCAGTTGGCAGGTGGTGAGCAACTGCATTGTGCATCACTTGCTTTGTATATTCTTCTATTATTACTACTACTATTTTACTTTATTTTATTTCAATTATTAAACTGTTCTTATCTCAACCCACGAGTTCTCTCACTTTTACTCTTCCGATTCTCTCCTGCATCCCACAGGGGTGGGGGGAAATGAGTGAGCAGCTGCATGGTGCTCAGTTGCCAGCTGAGGTTAAACAACAACAGTATCACATGGAATGTTCTATCACATGGAAAAGTTTCATTAAAGATGTATCTCCAAAGACGTAGATTCAGTTCTGTCTATTTTGGATACTTCCTTATAAGGTAATATTTCTGACTCATGTTAAGAGTGCATGACAGAAAACAGGGAAAGATCTTGGTCCTCCCATCCTGATGGAGAAAGGGACATGCAGAACTGACCAGAGGCACTAGCATTTGAGAGCTCTTCATAGATCCAATATGCATACAGAGGACCACCATAGCAGCCCTGTATTTACACTAGACATTAGACATTTCACTAGAACACAGCATTTTTCACTCCAAGGTTAGCATTAGTAGGTCAATAACAGGATAGAAAACTCCTTGTGCTGCCCAGAGACCTGTCAGATATACTGCTGATACATACTTTTAACTACCAAACAAACAGGCCAGTAATCATAAGAACCGAAACTGTAAAGAAGGTAACGTAGCATTATTTTCCTCCAGACAAGGAGCCACTACATGCATTACACATATTTGGTTAATTCCGATTTTGATCACTTCTTACGAGTAAGTACACAGGTTCCAGCCAGGATTCACCTTCTTGTTAGTTAATATATCCCAAGCAATCACAGAAATGTATGCACAATAAATTGACAGTACAGCACATATTTAATGAGAAGTATATTTTCATATCCTGACCACCACCAAGGTCTCCATCCCCTGCCTCTGCACATTCAACACTGACACTCTTTGCAAGTCTTACCACACTTTGATATCAAACACCAGCACTAGAACATTATGAATAAAAAATATTTCATCTACCTGCCAAAAGTAAACACAGATGTTGTGGACGAAATTATTAAGAGGAAGTGATTCAGTAACTGTTGTCAGAGACTAAAAAAGTAGAAGTTCCAACAGTAGAAAATGTGGAGAAAAAAAACCACCACAAAACACAATTTGTGGAGCAAACCACTGTGTATTTGCAACAGAGGTAGTGCACGCAGTATGTTTTACATACACAGTGAAAAACAGTTTTTAAACAGTTTCTATTTAAAATATACAATCATAAGGAATTAATTTAGATATCTATATCTAGAATCTACAGTCAAGAGTGAGGTCATTTCAGTGGTTCTAGTTTCAAAGCCAGATTATATATGACCCAAATTATGTCATGTTTCTTGATGTACTAAACATTAAAGCCAGCAAAGAATGAAAGATATTAAGTGATGTATAATGTTTCAAAACTCCAAGGAGTAATTGCATGTTTTAATACATAACATTATCAGTAGCTAGCATGCAACATTGACCCTGTTTGAAACAAAGCCTTGCAGTATTCTTCTGTACACTTTACCCAACAAACTTACAATCAATTCTTTTCTCTATTAACTCCATAGAAGCAACTGTTTCTGAAGAACAAATCAACTATTCATTACAGAAACTACTTTGTGTATGAAATCATTCAAAGGTAAGCACTATCTCCTACAGTTTTATTATGCAAAAAGTCAAATTTTCTTTCAAGCAGCCTGTGACAGCAATATATTGCCAAATGTATTTGTAGAAGGAATGTTTCGGCACTGTCAATGTTTAGTAAAAATTTCCATACAAGTTCTTCCCTACATGACCCCTTTGATAAAGCATATTCCAAAACTTTAGAAGGTGTTTCAGTAAACTATTTGGTTTTTATTGAAACAAGTCGGCCCTATCTTTTTAGTTGAACAAGATGCAATGTGGTGATACAAAGATAAACTGAGTACAATAAATGTATCATCACCATTTTTACTAGCTGTAACACATCATCCTTCACAAAAAGGACAATGAAATTCAACTGTCAACCACTTCATTTATGAAGAGAGAGACCTGATGTAAAACCTGAATTGTCTATTGAAAGCTGTGGTATGCAAACACAATCTCATCTACACTTAGAATATGAAATTAGAATACAGAACATGCAAGTTGCTGGTTTTCCAGTTCCAGGTTGAATCGGTAATCTTCAAACATATCCTCATAAGAGTGTAAGATTTGTTTCCATATCATAGGAACTGCATTTCATAGTACTTACTACTACATTCTGAAGGTTGGGCAACCACAATCAATGGTATAACATCATGCACCAGTTTCTGTTTCAAAGATGTACAAACCTTTTTCTTTTTTTTTTTTCCCCCTTCATTTTCTGTTCTGTTACTTTTTTTACCATATGTTGTTCTTACTTAATTGTGTGTATACAAGTGTTTGCCCTATTGTTCGTGGCTCCTCACCTAGCTTCAAGCCCTCCTTCCTCAACCTCCTCCTTAAGGAAGGGAACAAATTATTCAGTTTGTGCTTGATTTTTCAAGAACCTGACATGGGCTATCATCCTTTTTTTTTTTTCCCCTGAAGAAATATCAAAGTGCAGCATATGACAGATCAATTAGAAAGTCAAATCTCCAGTTCTCTCCAGAATTCTTAATTCTGTAAGAAAAAGCAAGATATCTCATAATCAGTTTAACCTCAGACCAACCTAAGTGTGAGAATTCTCAGAGATTTCACGCAATATTTTTCTTCAGATATCTATACTGACAAGGTCCAGGGAGGCCCAATGAAAGACAAATGTATCCCAAAGCTTTGCCTCAGTAGTGTTACATTTTCACAAAAAAAAAATCTGTTATATTACTAAGAATATAATTTCGTAAGCAAAAATACAAATTTACCTTTCCCTGTATTTATTGTCATGAGGTCGTCTTTAAATTAATACCACAAATTTCTCAGTGCCTCTCTTTCTTTTCAAGGGATTAGAATGTCTGATTGCGGGTCCTGAAGGAACTGGCTGATGAAGTTGCTAAGCCACTATCCATCGTATTTGAGAAGTCGTGGCAGTCTGGAGAAGTTCCCACTGACTGGAAAAGGGGAAACATAACCCCCATTTTTAGAAAGGGAAGAAAGGAAGACCCGGGGAACCACAGGCCAGTCAGTCTCACGTCTGTGCCTGGGAACATCATGGAACAGATCCTCCTGGAAGCTATGCTAAGGCACATGGAGGACAGGGAGGTGATTCAAGACAGCCAGCATGGCTTCACCAAGGGCAAGTCCTGCCTGACCAACCTAGTGGCCTTCTATGATGGAGCGACT
>NW_008795371.1:1951557-1958912 GCF_000699145.1 Aptenodytes forsteri | reverse complement strand
TTGCCGCCTATCAGTACTTAAAGGGGGCTTATAAAAAAGATGGCGGCAAACTTTTTAGCAGGGCCTGCTGCGACAGGACAAGGGGGAATGGCTTTAAACTAAAGGGGGGTAGATTTAGACTAGATATAAGGAAGACATTTTTGATGCTGAGGGTGGTGAAGCACTGGCCCAGGTTGCCCAGAGGTGGTGGATGCCCCATCCCTGGAAACATTCAAGGTCAGGTTGGACGGGGCTCTGAGCAACCTGATCTAGTTGAAGATGTCCCTGCCCACGGCAGGGGGGGTGGGCTAGATGACCTTTAGAGGTCCCTTCCAACCCAAACTAGTCTATGATTCTATGAAATAAGCTCAATGAGCACAAATGATGACTAAGTAAATTAATACTTCCAAATGCATCACTTGCATTTAGCAGCAATGTGCGCAAGATGGTACTGCCATATCTTTTTAAAATTCAAGTAATGATATACTGCAGATAAACCGCATTCAAATTTCCTCACAGTACTGTAGGCTTCTGCAAATGTTGACTCTTCATTGTTAACTGCAAATACAGTCCAGTAACAAAACTTCATTCTAACTTCCTCTCACTTAGTCTCAAAATACAAGTCCATCCTCATCCAGCTTTCCAGAATCCTCTTAGGTGTCTTAAACATTTATAAAATTTGTGATTTAAGCAAGTCTACGTGAATTCTAATCCAAGGAAGACACAGGATGAATCCAAAGTTTCAGCAACCAGCATGAGGAGTTTTGAGGATGAAGGATGTTGCCCCCGTCTGATGTTTCTCTAACCACTTCCAACATAATCCCACAGAATGAAGCAGAAACACCTCCTATGGTCCAAGAACTTCTATAAACCAAAGATTAGCCTGAGTCCACTTGTTATATCAAACTGATGCACAATATACATTAGCCTGACTACAGGTACATGCTTTCCAATTCCAGGTATATGACCCCAAAGTGTCAAGATTAAAGAAAACACGCTTCAAAATTAACTGATACAAGCTAAAACTTAGCTAAAGTTTTAATTCTGAAATGAACCTAAATCTAGAATATGATACCGATAATTCACTTTAAAAACTTTATCAAAACTAAGGAGTTAGTATGCTGCAGAATGTGTAAACTTCTGTGCTCCATAATCCCAAGACGATTTAACAAGTTAAATTATCTTCAATGTTTCTGTGGTAGGAGGCTTTTAATAACGCATTCCTCAAGTTGTTATAGGCCATTTTTTTTCCTCAGTATTGCAAGGTACTCTTTGAACAGCTTCAGGCACCTAGGAAAAAAAGCTTTAAAGCATGACAACTTACTGAAGACCCAATAATGCTTTGCACCTGATCCAGGTCTCATGACCACGTGGAAAGCTGAGAGACTGCGCTCAACTGAGTCACAAAGAATAGTTTTTAAGTGCTAACTACTGTGGCAAGACAGCAAAGACTATTGACATTAAAAAGCCTTATATCCGTTCTCTCTGCTAAGCAAAAGCAGAGAGTGTTTTAAGCAAAACCCCTTTTGCTTAACTAAAACATATACACCTTCTGTGATCACACAGGGAAACAATGCTATTTCTTTTCCCCACAGAATCTGAGAGTAGTGCTCCACAAGAAATCGTTACAATAGCATGCACACAGATCTCAACCTCTGTGACAAACTACTGTGGTTAAATGTTGTCACTGAAAAACTAGTAGAGACTGCAGGACAAAGATCTTTTAAAATAAGGATGCGATCAGGAAACCTGCAGTAAGGAACACTGAACCACGAGCATCAAGATACAGTTTAAGGGAGCTGCTCTACAAACTACACATATCACGTTGCCATCAACCAAACATCAAAGATGGCATGATGCCTTTCCAGGCAACCTAGTGGAATAAGCCAATGTTATACTTCGTCTAAATGCTAAGCTAGCGGACAGGAACCCTTTAGGATACAGGTATCCAAGATGGGATGAGACAATGGCATGGCTTTTGAACCTGACAGGATAGTCTCCTAAAGACTTGCTAAACTAGATGTGGCATTTCCTATGACAAAAACCCTCCAGGAATGAAGGTTCATTCTCAAGGGCTTAAAACTAAATACAAGGAAGGACTTTAAACAGAATTGGGCAGAACATTTAGGCAAACGCTTCAAGGTGACAGTCCCCGTGAAAGATTTTTGTGTATGAGGGTCTACAGCTCTTCAGCATCCCTAGAGAGTTTTAAAGAAAGTATCTACAGTTGCCGTTCTGAACAGACACAGATCCCACTGGACAGACAGGGAGTCTGGGGCGTACATTCTCACCTCCTAACTAAACTTATGCAAAGGGGTAAAATGGGTTCACCCATGGGATTTTAGCTACAAGCCTCCTGGCACACCTTAAACAGCTATATATAACAATTGTTTGGTGGTCTATGCTAAATGATTTGCTGTTCAGTTCATTCATCATGGTTATTTTCCCAGAGAAGACTACGAAGACTTCCCCCCCACCCCCCCAGACAAAACCTTCCCAGTCTGTGGGAGTGAAGCAGTACCCACAGCAGAAGAAATGAGCTAGGGAACACTTAAGCCAATTGGATATACAGAAGTCCACGGGATCAGATGGGATGCATCCAAGAGTGATGAGGGAGCTGGCTGATGCCATTTCGAGGCTTTCCATCACCTTTTTGAAAGGTTATGGTGATGGAGGGGGAGCCCTGGCAATTGGAAGACAAATGTCATCCCTATTTTCAAGGAGGAGGGCCTGGAGATCTACAGGCTGGTCAGAGTAACCTCAGTACCTGGGAAGATTATGGAGGAAATCCTTATAGAAGCTAGCTTCATGTACATAAAGACGACTGGTAATAAACAGTACTGAAAGTTTACCAATGTAAACATAAACATCTATTGAGTTTATATATATATAGTGGTAAAAGATGACAATGTTTAACTTCCCATAAGAGGATAAATCAAGCATGCACTGTTCTAAAAGGTGAATTTTATATTAAACCACTCAGATTAAGACTTGCATGACAAAGGCAAATAGTTCAAATACAACTCAAGTTTGTTAGTGGGGAAAAAAAGCACAGAATACGACTTGATAGACTATCAGTAATTGTTCAGCAGCCAGGCTAACTTACTGGACTCTTTTTTTTTTTTAACTCTTTTTACTGCAAGTGTCATCATTGATTTGCAGATCTGAAATGCCAGCATATGATAAATATCTTTAAGAGAATTATTATTATAATTTTAATTAAGATAATCAAAACAAGTTGTACTTCTTTGAGCTGTCTTCAATGTAGAGTTTATTTCTCTTAAAAAATATCCCCTTTACATAGGACATTAAAGAGTGTACATAGCATTCAGATTTTGTACTTCGGTGTTTAAGAAAGCCAGTAATCCTACCACATACCTCCCGACTTGAATTTCACTGAAGAATTTATTCAGGCTGTAGTTTCATAACTGCCAGCAGAATAGGACATAGGACATTAAAGAGTGTACATAGCATTCAGATTTTGTACTTCGGTGTTTCCAGTAATCCAATGTAGAGTTTATTTCTCTTAAAAAATATCCCCTTTACATAGGACATTAAAGAGTGTACATAGCATTCAGATTTTGTACTTCGGTGTTTAAGAAAGTCAGTAATCCTACCACATACCTCCCGACTTGAATTTCACTGAAGAATTTATTCAGGCTGTAGTTTCATAACTGCCAGCAGAAGGGCAGGTCCCGCTGCCCTTTTTCATCCACTCCATTTCTATTCTTACCTTGTGCTGGCAGTAAAACTGATTCAGCTGAAAAATATACTTTCTCTTCCGGTCAAGTTAGTTTTTGGCAAAAGAAAAATGTGTAACTAAAAAGTCAAGTCAGGATCATTTCCTTCACTGAAAACTTGCATTTAAGGCACAGTTACACAGTACAGCACCACCAGTGTAAGCAGTACACAGACGTCCACTTTTTTTTTTTTTTACCCTCTTCCTCCCCACCCCGTGCAAGTCTCAGCTCTTCCTCCCCACTGGGCTTGGGTCTGCACAACAAACCGATGCAAGTTGTATGTCTGGCAGGAAATGATTAATTTCTTTTGTTTAAATTAGCAGGTTGAATTGGCTCCTCATGCCATCAAACACAAGAGGCAGTGAAGGAGGAGAGGTGGGAATGCATGGCCAGGGCAGGACCACCAGACAGCAGTAACTCATTACAGTGGCTCTGCCATACTGCATAACTGAACCTTTATATCCTTTTAAAAGCAATCTTAGGCTTTTGGGCAATGGTATTTCAAAGTTAGTATCTAACCACCTGATTTTATTTACTTTTAATTACCATGGGCATTTCTGAAACAATCATCTGACTGCTGTCTTTACCAGACACTGTCTCATCCAGCCATATAAGATTCGTGATGTTTTTATTTTAAACCCCAGATAAATGCTGGAGGCTCAGTGCCATGTTAACGAAGGCTAGTATTCTTCTCAATTTATAGCAAAGATGCAAACTAAATCACTCAGATGCTGATAGCTCATAAATGTCTTCCCACAACTCCCCCATGTGTCCAGAAAAAAACAGAATTTCTCCCATGCTCACTGGGAAATAGGTAGTTCAATATCCAGCCGCACAAGACACTAAGATACAACTTGGAATTTCTAGCAACATAAAAGAGTGTGTTGTACCAGTGAAAACAAACATTTATCATAGCTTTGCAATGACATTCAGCATCTGATCAGCCTAGCCAAAGCATGATCACTCTTGTTAAATCCAAGCTTTTTTTGGGGTCTCATTAGTTCTCTTTTCCATATTTTCTATTCCCCCCCCCTTTTTTTTTTTTTTAAATGACCCTCAGGTAGAAGGAAAGGTTCTATCAGTTATTTCCATTCTTCAAAAAACATCATTATGTATGGATAATTAAGTACTGTTTAATATACCTGCATGCATCTTCATCATATGCAACAAAGCATGCTACTAAAAGCTGCAAATAATATTGCCCAAACTAAGTACCACTTTATTATACATGTCAAAATTATTAACAGCACCAGCTAGTGAATAGATCCCTTAAGCCAAGCAATTCCAAGGGTATTGGGGAAAATGCCAAGATTCACTTTAAAAAAGAAAAGAAAGAATTCTTAAAATTCAAGGCACACGTATCTTACCTTCTAGTATATAGTATCTACTTGAGATAATTCTACCTTTCCCCAATTACTATAAAAAAAAAATTGGCGTGGCTTTTCCTTCTCACACTATTCAAACTGTAATCAAACTGACCTACTGGATCTTGTTTTATGAAGGTCATAGTTCTTCAGTGGTAGCAAAGAAGGAAAAACTTCTAAGAGAGCCCTAAAGGTGATCTAATACCAAAACCTGATCAAGCACGTATTTCGGGGCCTATTAGACCAAATTGCTGATAACTTGTCTGTTTTAACCATAAACCATATCGTTATAAAGCAGTGTAATACCAGACATTGCAGTACACTTCATTAGCGCAGCAACGCTAGTGATTGCTTTTCATTGCATTCCTTTTACATACTTTTAAGAACAATATAAACTACAAAAGAAAATAAATTTTTCAAACGAAACAAAGATTTCATTCAGGCATTAAATCACTCTAATCTTTCTCCTCAAATAAACCATCTCAGTTACGTTGTACCTTAATATTTTAAAACATTGATTTTGTGATTCATACTTAACTGTGAACTAAAGTTACAATTGGTTCTGTTAATCTACAATATACCTTTATGCCTAAAGTATCTAAAGACTATTACAATAGAGTATAAATACAGTATACAGGCACAAAGCCTTGTGTAATTCTGAAAGAAGAGTTCAAACTCAGGTATCCTGTAAAAATACTCCAATCTTAGACTCAACATACAGAAGAACTTTTAAAGAGTGCAGACTAATGGAATTTTCAAAATTATTACTATTTAATACCTATATGGCTTAAAACTAGACAACCTTACAGATAGGTATAACTTCGTTTCAAGATTTGTGTAAAATTAATGAGTACAAGATGCACTGTACACAAATGAAACACAGGTAAATTGTTGGGGTTTTTTCCGTCACTTCCAGTTTGCACTGCTCTCACAGCAGCATCACAGCCCTTTTTCACAGATATTAAAAGCTGCCTAGAAGAAAAGCATGCAAATGAAGAACTCTATTTTTCAGTAGACAAAAACATTTACGGTACTTAAGAAACTCTAGAAATGTGAACACAGTTAAAATAGAAAATTATAATATTTAAAAATAATTTTAATTCAACAGTTATGATAAATCTTTCATAATTATGTTAAGACTTTTACCAAAAGGTTTCATAGGATATTTTGGAGGTGTGTATCGGCCATCATTTCTAGATTTCTATCCAGCATTATTAAGCTTTCTTTAAAGCTTTACCTGTACTGCTAAACACCAAAAGATACGTGCTTCTGTTACCTGCTAGTGAGGTGTGCTTCCTAAGTGCCAGAAACGTTGAAGGTGCCCATTCTTCTCTCAAAGAAAAAAAATAACACAAATTTCTAAAATAAAATACACTTCTTGTACTTGCTTCTATATATCCAGAGAACTGTACTTTACATGCTTACTGTGATTTTAATTTTAAGGCCTATTTGCCTGCCTAGAATTAAACAGCTGAAACAACCCTCACAACTGGTTAATGAATCACTTTGAAGTAATTCTATGCCAGCACAGTTTAACTCAGAAAACAAAGAGGCCTTGAAAAGTATGCCAATAATTAAGTCTGAAATACCTTGATAGTTTACAAGAATTTTTGAGGGAAAAGTCACCAGCAAAGTCTTCTGTGTATGCCAGTCCTAGCCACATAAGTAACGGGACAACTTCTGACCACGCAAATCAGCTTGCTTTTTATCTCACAGCTTAGCCACAAGTCCAACCTACTGAAGTTTTCATATATTTCGATGTTACTTTTTGGGAACATGTAAAAGACCAGGATTTAGGGCTAGATTCTTTGTTAATAAACCTACATATTGATGTACACAGATGCAGAGCCCAGATAAATAGGAGAGATGCCAAATGAAACAGAGGAAGTAAGTCCTTATCAGCTGCTCCACCCGTCCTTCTCTAGAAACACCCGCAGGAGTCCACCTTTTCCAGCGTCTATTCTTGTAAAAATTTGAAACTATTTCCCTACCATGACTTGACCAATCAAACATTACCAGACACAGTCAAGAAACTACCTAATAGTTTCCTAATGCTGAAAAACAACTCATAACGGGAGCCGTTAAGAAAGTTACACGTCCCCCATAAACACAGGCATGTTTTTCTTTGGCCTGGGAGAGCGCGGAGACCCTCCCCGAAGCTACGGTCACACTTCAGGAAAAACCCGGGCTCCTCTTTTATTTCCTTAAGCTAAACTTTCTGTCTACCTGTGCTTCCCCGTTTCGGGGACACAGACGTGGCCGCAGGGAAGGC
>NW_008795371.1:1949158-1950276 GCF_000699145.1 Aptenodytes forsteri | reverse complement strand
CGCCTGCCACCGCCCCAGGGCTGTCCGCGGGGCGCGGAGCAGCTGCGGCCTCGGACCCTCGAAGGGCTCCGCCGGGGCGAGGAGCGCCGATATTTGCGTGGGTGAGAAGGATCTACGTCCTCAGAAGGAAAGAACGAGCTGGTGCATAAACTTGACTCGTACTTGTTGAGCAGGCGTCCCTCCAGCTCCTTTGAGCCGTTGTGTACAGAGCCTGGGGGCCGTTTACCATAATGAGGTCTTACGAAAGCGTAAATGCATTACATCAGCTGGTTTCCTTTATCCCTTCATCAGATACACACTTTTCCTTGCAGAAACTAATTGACTTACTCATGTTTCGAGTTTTATTTTAGGTCACCTATTTCTCTTGAATCTCTACGTGTTGTGAAGCATTGCAGTTGTCTCCACTGAACAGGGATTTCTTCATTTTGAGACTGTCTTGAACAACCTTCACAGTTCAAGTGTAAAGGAAAATCCTCCAATGAAGATAAAAATGTGAGCCATTCTGACAAAAACATTTCATTTGTTTGTCAATATGCTAATTCTTACATTCAACTATGCTAACTCAAAGTTTATTTTTTATATTAGGGTTTGTAACAAGTTTCTCAGTCTACTGCCATCCCCCTTCTATTTGTGCTTTTCCATTCCTATTGCCCTTTCAGAATAAAAAAAATCTTTCCCCGCCAACGCTGTTACAGCTGAGAAAAGTTGTTACACAAACACGTATGTAGAAAGTACAATTACAATGAATGTACTTCAGGTAAGGCTGCTAAAGTTGATGGAGCTGTTTACGAAGAGCTCAGGTAAGAGAACTGCTGAGAACAGAAAAGAGAAGATAAATTCTTATCTTCCCAAAACTGTATTTAAAATTTATGATTAAAAGCCGACGGTTTCATTAGGGAGAGGAGGAAATAGGTTCATAAGGGTGAAGTCTGAGTAATGTAACTGCCTTAGTTCTTAAACTACTCATTACACTCACCACAATCATATTTTTATAATACAGATATTTAACAAACCGCAATAAAAAGCACTGAAAACCTTTAGGAAAGCTGAACTCGCTCGTGAGAAGGGGAACTCCTCGTAACACCGGGTATCGCTCCTCCTGCCGCACTTCACCTCCG
>NW_008795371.1:1937482-1947890 GCF_000699145.1 Aptenodytes forsteri | reverse complement strand
CCGCTGGAAGGAGGAGAACACGCCCGTCATCACCCAGAACGAGAACGGACCCTGCCCGTTGCTGGCCATCATGAACGTGCTGCTCCTGGCTTGGAAGGTACCGTGCGTGCGGGCGCGCCGGGGCGCCTTCCGCCGCCATGGCGGGTGCGCGCAGCGCTGGGCGGCCCGGGCGGGCGGTGCCGCTTGGGCAGCGCTGTGACCTGGAAACGCCGGCGTCGTCGGGGCTAACGAGGCATTTCATGTAGTGCTGAAAGCGTTCAGGGGGCACCTGTGCTAAAATCACGTTAATGCACCGCTGGAAGTCTGTGCTGATTAAGACGCGGACTTACTTCTGCTGTTAAGCGCTCATCTCGCATAGAGAACTTGGAAGATAAATAATGGCTTGCAGTCTATTGCTAATATACTACTTAGATGCTGCTGTGATATATAGACTTACTTTGTTTTCTTAAAATAGAAATCAAAATCTAGATGATGCTTTACTAATGTGAGCAATACATGGTTTGCATATGTGTGCAGGTTTCTAGTAAGTAAACATTGCTATTTATGGCACTGAAAACATAGGTGGTATTTTGGGAATACAGCTTAGTTTTGTATAATGAAGTGTATGCGGAATTGTACAAAATACAGATTTGTACAAGTAACTACCTGAATAATAGGGATACATTCGTACAGTTATGCAGCATAGATTGTATTTAAATTAATGAGTAAATCAGGTAGTGATCAAGTACAGCTTTGAGACCTGGAAGTTCTCGTGTTCTAATAGCCATTGTGGATACGGACTTCCTGTAGCCTTAAAATAATTCTTTTTAACTTTTAAGCAATTAAAATGTAAGGCATAATGTAATTATTAACATTTATATGTGAAAGGAGTATCTGTTGGAGAAGAGCTATGAGGTTGTGTGCGTTGCAAAACAAGGAGGGGGTACTTCTCAAGAAATGCTGGCAATTCAACCCCAAAAGATCGGTGAGCTGATAGAATGGAGTTGTAGAATAGGAAAGCTTTATGGGAATAGTTTTTATGTTGTAGTATCAAGGGAAAGAAATTTGGTATTGGAGGAGTAGAAGGTTGTTCACAGGTGTAACAGGTGATATAGGGAAAGGTCAAAATGGAAATATATTATAAGAAGAAATTTGTTTAGAGTAAGGTAACTTTCCAGAAGATTAATGATTTTTTTTTTTTTAGTTATATCTTCTGTACGTTTTTCTGAGCAGAATAGCTCATACGTCAGGAGGAAAGCTGTGGGTACAGCAGTGTAGATATTTAGCCATCAGTGAAAGCAGTACAGGTAAGTTGTGTGTGACTTTAAGGTATTGCCTTATGTAGGTTCTACCATTCTCAAGAGGGTGTGAAGGTTGTCTGAGACTTCAGTATTTAAAACTCGCTTTCTATGTTCCCTCTTTAGTATCTAGGGGTGAGTGGAAGGCCTTGGAGATCTTATCATTCATTATCATTCTGTATGGTGGTGTTTTAAAAGAAATGGCAAGTTACAGGATTTTCCTTTTTAACCTTTCATTTAGTGAAAGCTTATAAATGGGACAGCACTGTTCTTGTCTGCATTTAAGTTTTTGGAGGTTTTTTCCTTAGCATTCTTCCTTTGCCTCCTTAAATATATGATTGCTTTCTCCTGCTGTCCTCCATCCAGAATTTTAACTGACATTCTGCTTTGATCAAATATTACGCAGTGAGAATTAAGGTGATAGCCAATCTTATAAATAGGTGAAAATGAAAATGCCTCTTGGGAGTAACCTACCATTTCTTATTGCTAGGATTACAGGAAGGGTTTTCTATAACTCTGTTTATATAAAACCTCAGCAGAATTTACATGAGTTGTAGACAGGCAGCTAAATTGGTGAAACTGCCATCACATGACTTATTATTTATATGCTTGAGGGTTTTCCTGTTAGTTGGTTGTATATTGCCCCTGCTTATAATAGATTTTTCTAATTAGTGCCTCTGCAAATTAGCCTTTCTGTTCCCCAGTTTATAGTCAAGAACTATGTTGGCATTGTTTGGAGTGGCAAGCTTATTGGCAGCTCATCTGTACATCACTGACAGTAGCTAGCTACATACCAAGGCTGAGGATGGACATTCATATTCTTCTCACTTCTCCTGAACAAAGATGAACACTAGATTGGGTCAGGTAATTATAACTTGGGAACAAGGAAGCAGACCAAGAGATGAAAACAGGTGAAAGCAGAGCGAGAATACCATAGTATGAGTTAGTTGAAAAGAAGCTATGTGGTGGGGAAAAAAAACGGAGTAAGAAGGAGATGAGGAGGGGAAATAAAATTACAACAGAGAATAAGAAGGTAAACAGTTAAGCTTTGGGCTCTCTTCCCTGTATCAGCCACCAACTTTCCTTCTCAGAACTCTATCCTGCCAAGGTTGAGAGTTTTGGTCATCCTGTAGGTAGATATGGTCTCAGATAACTTCAGATAATACATGCAAGTGCTCAAAGTTGAGAAACAATAGTTACAATACTAGTTTTCAAATTTTCATGGACACTTCCCTTTGCATGGCCAGTTACATGCTTCCATTATTCCAGAATGGGAGTGACAACCTTGAGATCCAATACTATGTATCAGCTGTGCTTGTGCAGCAGTGAAAGTTGAATTCACATAATTGTTTGTGACAAGTGGCACGTAATCAATTTGCTTAGAACGAAAATCTTTGCTTACTACTTAGGAATAAGTAGGAAGCCTTCTGAGGGTATGTAGGCCATAATCGCGGAAACATTTATGCCTAAAAACTCAGATTAACATTTGGATATATTAAGGAGAACTCACGTTTTCGGGTATTTCAGCTCCTCAAATGCAAGCTTCTTACCCCCACACTAGAGTATTGTTTTAAATATACTAGCAGTTTTGTGACCTTCTGTTTGTGTGTCCCAGTTGCCCTTATTCAAAACAGTTTTTCTGAGACAGCCCTCACTGAGTAAAGAGAGACTACAGGTACTCTGTTAATTTGCTTACAGGATTGCAATAACAGGAAGACTTAAAATGTAAAAGTACCTTAGGTAAGTGTGCCATATACTCAAAAAATTTCTTCCTAGTGGTTATGAAGATCTTGTTCATTAATGGAGCAAAATTCTCCTCTGTTCCTAGTCATTATTCAATTTTTATTATGCCTTTTGGAGGTATTTTTAGTAGAGTTAAGATCTTTATTTAGGGATACAGGTATAAAGACTACTTAAAAGTAATTGATTCTTTGGGAGTACTGCATCTGTATGTTTTTATCTGTGAGATACTGGTTTGGCAACGCTTGAGGTTTTTGAAATTCTGAAACAGTAGCACCCATTGGGACTGCTCAAATTCCTTTTTGATAGTACCAGGTTTTGGAACTAAACTTGCAATAAAACTGATACCTCTCTTTTATCTACTGCTTTCAAAGGAGTCTGGACATACAACTTTGAGGTGGCAGATTGTAGAAGCCGCACTTTTAAATGTTACAATTATGAAATCATCGCTTTTCTTTTGAAATGTTTTTGCAGACTGCCGGTATAAGCTTAACTTGCGGTTTAGCCTTTAGGAGATTGAGCCGAGGAGTTCTGCTTACAGAAGTGGTACAGCAATGTTCTAAGTAAAAAGAAAACAAAAGCAGTACGATACCGACTTGAAAAAGTAACTGTTGTGTAAAACAGTGTGGTAACTCTTTAGGCTTCTGTGATGAAAATGAAAGCAGAAGTAGAGTATTTAAACAAACATTTAAAAAAGTGTGTACAAGCATGGGTTGTCTCTTCTGATGTAGAGTAGCATAGGATGCTGTCTTTCCACTTGTTTAAATCTGAAGACCGCTCAGTTTTTCCTCAGACATGTGGCTTACTATATAGTTAAGCTTAGCAATACAAAGCTTGCTTTTCTAAGTACTTTTTGTGATCTTTGTTAGGTGTAGTCCATGCACCTCTTTCTGCTAACTTCTGGCATTGCATTAAATAGTAATTTTATGTGGGGGTAGCCCTTCTCAGGATGTACTACATGGCAATCATCAGATGCTAAAAGCTTAATGAGGGTGCCATGTAGTTCTGCTCTGTTTCTTACGTAAGATGTGATGTCATGTAGCCGAAGAACTCTGTGAACCTTAACACATTGCACAGAAGTTACATATGTGAAATGTCCAGGGAACAGAGAAACAAATTGTTTTCGAACATAAAATAAACCTAAGGGAAATGTAACGTAATACAAATGTAAATAATACTAATATTGTCTTGAAAAGTGAGTGCATATGGAGTATCTTGTCCTTACAGCTTTTCATGCAGGAGAGTAATTCCAGTAGCATATTTGACAGTATCTTTACAAGTTTTTTCTATCACAGTCCTCTGAATGAACGGAAGGTTTTGGGAGCTGTGTTCCCTGCATGCCTAGCTCTACTAAAATTTCGGTAACTTTTAGAACGGTATGAATTATCTATTTAGGGGATTGTAACCATTATGTAAGTAAATGTTATATAACCGTTTATGCTTAGATGTATCAAACTGAGGTGCAGAGAAGAAGTAGAATAAAAAATTACTAGTTAGAAATTTTTAGTTTTAGGTTCTCATAAAAATGGCCTGTTTTTCAGAGGAGCTGAGTACAGTATGCTCCCGCTGATACCCATTTGATTTGTCGGAGTCTGCAGCAGTAGTGCCTGGTCTGAGGTCTGGCATTGGCCCTTTACACGTGATCTGCTTTTTCTTGTTACTGAGCTAAGCCTCCTTATGGCCAGAATTTGCACAGATTGCTCAGATGAACTTGCTCAGCCTCCGAAGGTGAGTTGCCGGTGAGCTTCTGATGAATGCTCAGCAGAGGCCTTGGCAGCCTTCCTCCCTGCATCTGTGGGATGAGTTGAGCTTACAAATCAGTAGGCCTGTAGCTGTGCATTTTCCAGAACAGGAAGCTGGCTCTGAGGGACTAAAGGAAACCTGGTTGAGGCAGGAGATGTTAAGGTTGTCGGGTGACAGAACGTACTATCAGGCTATGGTGTGATAAGCTTATGAAGCTGTTCCCCCAAGGCAAGAGGTACATATTTGCAAGGAGTATTAATTGTTTTTTGTCAAGGCAGGTTGAAGCTATCCTTACCTCTTCTGGAACACTGAATTCAGGCGACTTGCATATTTTAGATAAACATGTTCTGAGACTATAAATAATAAGCCATTAGAAATTTGCATGGTCCCTTTCTATATGCGTAGTATTTTCGGAAGTGTTAGCTTCTGTGCAGGACCGTATCACTTAATTTTTTTTTTTAAGCCCTTCTGAAGAGTGGGAGAATACAGTGGAAAATATTTAAAATTGGTATTATGTAGTTTTCTGGTATGTAGTCTAATGCTTAGAAACTGTATAAGTTGTGCTAGACAAACTGTTCAATATGAAAATTTGTTTACCAATCTTGTCTTTTAATTACAAAGGTGGCTCAGCTGTACTGAGGTTGGGTGAGACGACTACACATTGTAGTTGGGTGAGAAAGATTTAGTTTCCCACTCCGGAGAATGGGAGGAAAAACAGAATGAAAAGTAGCTAGAGTTAGGAAGAGAGATCAGGGTGAAAGACCGGGGCACTGCAATAGAGGGGTGCAGGAAATGGGTGGGAGTTGAGGAAGTGTGGTTTTCCTAAAATGTAAAATTAATGTAAAATCTAGCAACTAAGCATTGAAACCTATTGAGAAAATTTGTCCCTCAAAAGAATAGATTGTTATGGACAGCAACAGCTTTCACCACTATTGCTTACACTGTTTTCTTCTGTTGATTTATGTGGAGAATGACTGTGGTTCTGTATGATTTTTCTCTCTCCCTAAAGTGTTAAGGTGTTTTTCTTTCCCGTTTCCTCTTTGTTGTATGTTTCCTGTAGTTTAAGCGCTCGCAATGAAGCTCTGAACAGTTAGGAAATGTCATGTTCTCTATATCCTTAAGTCAGCTCTGTTCATAAGTACTTATGTCTGTGTTGGAACCCCATTAGCACGCTTTAAAGATGTGTTCAAGGTCCCACAAAACATGCCAGCCCTAAAATTATGCCGTGAAGTAATCCATTAACTTTGTTTAGCATTTAATTAAGTAGTTAATTTTGAGATTTAGCTTGTTAAAATATCCAACTGAGAGATTCTGCAGATATGAGTAAAACTACTTTGCTTTGGTTCTGCAGTAAAAAAAAAAAAATTGCTTAGCATTACAGTTGTGAGGGAGAATTCAGATTATTAACCAATGATACAAATAACACCTCCTTCAATCCATAAAGTCTGAAACATTAATACGTTTATGCCATGAGTACGTAGATTATGCTTTACAGCTGCCGTTTGTAGTGCAGGCATACTTCTAGATTCCCAAATGTGGTGCAGAGCAGAAACGCCAAAGGCTGAGCTCCTTCATATTATACTGGCACATCTGTACTGTTTGTAGTCCCGGAACTACTTCAGGCATAGCTAGTGTGAGTAATTCTGTTCTGTGCTGTTATATCGATGTGCCTTAGGAGCCGTAATGAACCAGACCCAACTCAAGGGTGTGCACAGCTAATGTTTGCTAAGGCTTGAATGCTGCCAATTCAGAACTGGAAGTTTAAGAATTGGCTTTTTGAACCTGTAGTCCTGTTATTTACATGGCACAATAATATTATATTTATGTGAATACTCAGTATGAATATTATGAACAGGATCAAAGATTATGAAAACCTTTAGCCTACCGAGTACTAGTGAAACTTAGAGAAGTTTTGAGAAGAGGTTAAGAAATTTTCTAAGTTACAATCAGTTGTCACTCATTTAGATGTTTTCAAAAATTCATGTGTCTATGCATGCATGACTGATTTTTCTTCTTAATTCATATGATTTTAAGGTTTTTTTTATCTATGCATGCATGACTGATTTTTCTTCTTTATTAATTCATATGATTTTAAGGTGTTTTTTTATAAGCAGAACTAATTAAGCCTTCTTTCTTATGAATTTATGCTTCACTAATTTCCTGCTTTACTAACAATTTATACTTTCAGTCCCTTCCTTCCCCTGATCCCAGTACTGTCACCTTCTTTCTGTGTCCACCATCTATGGGTTGATCAATGTGTGGCATATGCTGTGTGGCCAGTTCTGACCTAAGTATGGGCACATTTCTTAGCCAGTGCATGAATAACAAGGCCATATTAACTTGGGTCTTTCCTCTTCCAAATTTAATGAAACTTCTTGTAATTCCATATATTTAACACATTTGCCTTTTGTCAAATATGATTAAAATTGGCCATGAGATAGAATTAGTCCAATCACACCTCACTTTCTCTGGAAAGTTATTAAAATAGCTTAGTGTTCAGATTGGGAAGGAAACACTCTCCATCACAATGTGAACAGTATAGTGTATTGCTATACTGTATTTTTGAGTTTGGGATGCTGCATCAAAGGCTTTATATGTATTGTTCTTCCATCTCATGGCTTTCTACTTCCTCCTTCCTCTCCACAACCAGCAAAGTAGTTGGAGTCTATAAAATCTTAAGCATGAGTTAACAGTCTCACATCATGCCTTTCTATCTGTGTCAAGGAGAACAGTGATCAGTGTTGAATAACTTGATTTAAAAATTCCTAATAAAATAAATACCAGACTTTCTAGACTTTCAGTGGTAAGATGTTGAAGAGAGATAGGATGAGAAGATTTAAAACTGAAGAGAAAGCTTAAAAACCAACCAACAAAAAAACCCCCACCCAAACCCTAGATAAATAAAATTCATATTTATGCAGAGAAAAATTGAGCATACTATGATTAAAGATAATATACTCCTATGGTATTCCTTCAGATTGCCAGAAGCATGCCTTTGTATGTGTTTGCTTTGGCTGTTATTGCAGGGAGATACCTAAATGAAAGTGCGCAATCAAAACGTTTACCCAGGATGTTGGATGGAGGAGATGAATATCTAAGAAGCTTTTGGCTCTGGCTGCTGCCAGGGTGGTTGGTTTTAGCAGGTGACGATGACAGGAATAAGTCAGGGGAGAGGGGAACGGAAGCTTCACTGCCGAGTTTTGTGTGTCCGGTCTCCTCTGTATGGAGTTAAACCAAACCCTTGAAATGTGAGCACAGGATGAGAGGCTGAGAGGTCATTTCCTCGTACCTGCATGAGTCTTGACTTCCCTGTCCCAGCAGCTGCTGCCACCAAATTCTCTACAGCCTCTTGTCTGTATGCAGGAACTTCTTGAGTTAAGAGTTATAATGAAGGCAAGGAGTCAAAGACTTTTCTGGATAAGGTGACGTTTTCTTAACTAAGTGTGGCTACAGTTCCCAGTGTGTTGTTCATCCTGGACGCTTGCAGCTGAGCTAGTGCAGCGAGTGATGTGAACTCCTGTGAAGTCGAGGGGGATGCTGCTGAAATGTTTTCGTGGGAGTAGGGAGCACTATGCAGAGAGCTGCAAGTGAGAGAAAGTACTGCGTGCATGTGGTTTCTCTAAAAACCAGAGTGCCTTTGTTTAATCTTTCCTTGTTATTTAGTAGTGGTCCTGGGAAAGTTCTTGGTCTCGGCACGCTAATGCTCTTATAAATTGGTGAGACAGTTGTGATCAGAAGACTTCTGTCTAGAAATACCTTATTGATACTTTCTAAATTGTATTGTTTTGACGTTTTAAAGAGAATATACTTTTACTTTCACAGATTAAGCTGCCACCAATGATGGAAATCATAACGGCTGAACAGCTGATGGAATACTTAGGTTAGTAATTACAATAAATGGTTTTCAATTATGTATTGTACTTATTAGTGAGTAGTAATATAGGAGGACTGCTTTATTTATTTGTTCTTTTATTCAGCTTTACTTGAACGCATGCTTCAGGAAAACTACTTACGGTATTTAGTTACTCATGCTTTTCCTTAACTGTTTTTAGAAGTTTTCTGTACTGCTTTCCTAAGTGGTTAGTCTAGTGATGTAGTTGGTATGGCTTAGTACCCCAACACATTGGTAGATTTAAACTTACTCATGTCTCTTACAATGGTGTTTTGTTACGGTTGACAGAATGTAGTAAGTCAGCTGTGCCTTTAATTGTCTGCAGTAACTAACCCTTGGTAGTATGACCCAATTAAAATAACAGGAAAAATTAATTTAGTCATCACAGTGATTGGGGTCTCATTTGCAGGCACTATTCCATTATCAGATTCAGTTTTCAGCAAAACTGCATGCAGCTGTTTCTGTCTGACAAGTCTGTAACTTCAATAGCCCACAATGATCCAGGTGTTAAAAGTGCACTTGCTATAGTACTTAAGCTATATGTGCCGCAGTTCTTTCCCTTTGTAACCTAACAAATATAAAAAGTTTGAGCTTAATAGACTAGGTTTGATTTTTCTTAAGCAGGAGAAAAAAAAAATATTTTCTTTCTTTCTTTTTGCTTGTAAAGAACGTAGCTTGTTCTTTTCAAAAGCATATCACTGAATCTTTCAGTGGAAGAAAAAAGTGATTTAGATAACTTTAAAAAAAAGAAGTCTTAAGAAATCTTGCTGCCTGTGTCTAAAATGTCTTCTAATTGTATTGATAGAATAATACTGTCTGAAGTCACTGCATAATCACAGTTGGCTAAATGTGTGTATTCTTTCTTGAAGGCATATGTTAGCTTCTGGAATTATCTTATTAAATTAAATAACAAAATTACCTTCTCAAATTATTTAGGTTCCTATTCAGCCAAGAGGATTTAGCAGTTGCCAAATGGTTCTTCTGCAGCTTAAAAAAAATAAAAAAAGAAAAGCCCTTCAACCACTTTGAATAATCTTAACTTAAAAGATTATAAATTAGGAAACCTGTAGTGATATTTTTCTTTGAGTAGAAACATATTTTTTAGGAATGGAGTAAGGGAATAAATACAAAAAGCATTGAAATAAAATCTGAAAAATTTGGGAGAGGCAGTTTATGGATGCTAGTCACTAAAAATGTTAGAAATCTTGAACCCCAGTGTGTTGATTAACTGATTAATTACCTTTGTGGTGAAGACACAGATGGAATACAAGCCTTTCAGAATTATTGGTGTATGAAAAATTATGCCAAAATACTCATAGTATCAGTCAGGATAAGTGGTTGCCTTTTTAAATTGTGTTCTGCAATTATATATCTTACTGTGAATGGTTTGACCTTTTTATATTTTTAAGTTGAGGCACAGAGGGAGGTAAATTTCTGGATAGTTAAGAGATTGGTATGATACCCCGGGAGATTATTAAATGCTGCTTTAGTAACAACATTGGCCATTTGAATTTTATTTCTTAATATGATCTTACTGTGTTTTTTATACTCATATTTTATATGAGTATAAAATATACAGCTTAGTACATACAGTAATATATACTTTATAATATAATATATACTATATAACTTCTATAATAAAATATACAGTATATAAACCTTAGACAGGTGTACTCTTCGCTGGGTAAAAAACTGACTGGAAGGCCGGGCCCAGAGAGTTGTGGTGAATGGAGTTACATCCAGTTGGTGGCCGGTC
>NW_008795371.1:1903594-1936634 GCF_000699145.1 Aptenodytes forsteri | reverse complement strand
TGGTTGGACTCGATGATCTTAGAGGTCTTTTCCAACCTTAATGATTCTATGATTTTACTCCATAATTATAATTCAGGTTATAAAACAATGCAGTCTCATTAATTTGATAGAAAACTTCAATGGTGGTATTTATGATCAGTCAGCTTCAGTCAGAAGTGTTCATAGAAATGTTGAAGCTTTGAGCGTGGAATAAACTTAACTTTATTTTCGCTTTTTTTAGGAGACTATATTCTTGATGCAAAACCTAAAGAGATATCTGAAATTCAGCGTCTAAATTATGAGCAGGTAAGGAGCTGCTCCTAAAATACAATTGCTTACGTCTGAAGGAACTAAAACTTTTTTTCTTACCTAAGGTTTATCATCTTGTTAAAAAACAGAAGCATACAAGCCATTGTTTGTAGTTAGTTTTTCCTTTTTTCCTAGGCTTCATGTAGAGTATTATTTGTAAATAATTCCTATTAGCGTAGAAAAACTCAGTATCTATTCACACAAGAAATTATTATTTTTGCCTACAATGAGTGAAATGAAAGAATTTTGGTTTTATTGAATTATAACACGGAAGTGCAGATGGAAGTATATAACAGGGTGGTTGCTCTTTGCAGTCTTCTATTATGCGTCCTTCAGTGTACTCTGTTCTGTGATCCCTGCTAGACTTTCTCTGAGGATAAGAACTGAGCAAGAACGAGATCTCTGTTCTTAAGTGGTGATGGACAGAAAGAGGTTGATTCCGTATTATGAAAGGCAATATTATTTGTACTGACCACTATTTTTGTCATCACAGAAGTCTTTCTATGTTAAAGATAATGATGATAGTTTAAAACAATATTGATGTAGTATATATTATCTTGGAGCAAATTTTTCAAGCTCTGTGGTCACAGCTGGTTTTTTGATTACTCATGGAAAAATGATTTGAATTTATTATATGTGTTAGGTTTCAAGCTAGTTCTATTTATTAGGTCGTCTTTTCTTGCTCTCATTCAGTGTTGAAAACCAAATTGAGTATCTTGGGATAGTTGAAATAAGACTGAAGATTGAATGTGGATTCTTTTAATAATAATCCAAAATATGACTTGTATCAAATTATATGAATTATTTTTTTAATAACAAAATCAGCTATATTTTTTCCACACAATTCTGTGCTGTAGAAGATTATAGCTATAATCAACTTACAGGAGGGTGATGAAAGCTATATACCTGGTTAAAGTACAACCTCTGTGGCTTTCTTGTGCTCAAATATATGGGTTTACTATGTAAATGTCACAAACCTGTTCCTTAAATATTTAACTGTACAATTTTAAAGAAACCTTCTGTTCTAGGAATGTTCTAAATGTACTTGTGGATGCATGAGTGATATTGCATGAGAGGGAAAAAGAAACTAATTAGGCAACTAAGTCTTAAAAATTATTACATTTCAGAAGCATTGGAACTAAGTCTTGGTGTTAATCATAATTTTGTGTTTATCTTGTCACGTAGTTAATATTCTTTGTCTAAAACAATGTGTTTTCTTCTTATATGAGAAATTCAAGTAAATTTTTTGGACAGCTGGATTTGTAATGCTTGATTTTAGTATAATTTCAACATAGTGACAAGATACTAATTTCAGCTGTGACTTTCTTTTTTACCATACTGAGGGATTTAATTAAATATTTGAATGAAAGTTGGATTAAAAAAAAAAAAGCACAAGTTCTAATGCACAAACTTAAGAACAGGTTGCCCAGGTAGGTTGTGGAGCCTCCATCCTTGGAGATACTCAAAAGCTGTCTGGACATGGTCCTGGGCAACTGGCTCTAGGTGGCTCTGCTTGAGAAGGCGGGGGTGGACCAGATGGCTTCCAGAGGTTCCTTCCAAGCTCAACCGTTCTGTATGTTTATATCCTCGCTTATTTGCATTCATTTTTTTAGAAACTTGTCGCTTTGAAGGTTGTGGAAATAGCTAAAATAGAAATGATACTGTTCGAACTGTAGTGAGAAACTTCAGTTTTATAGACTGTTTGATGTATTCCTGCTTTGTTTACAAAGCAAACATTACAAAATAAATGCAACTAATGTCTGTAGATGCATGATCTGAATTTGTGGATGGCTAGTGCTGAATTGCTATAGACTTTCTTCCTGTTCATTTAGCAGACTAAGAGTACAGCAGTATTTCTTCCAAAACACCTCTGATAGGTTTTTATACTTGATATCTGGTCCCTACTAATGAAATGCACTTCTTAAGTAAGGTGGTTTGGTTTGCTATTATAATGATAAAAACTTTAAAAAAATTAAAAAATCTGAGCCAGAACTTGGGAATTAATTGCAAATTTTCCTAAATTCTAAATCTTGTGACACAGCAAAATTGTCAAAAAGGATGAAGCAACATGTAGTAACGTAGTAGGAGCTGTTACCTTCCTGGTAATAGAAACTTTACACAGCAGTGCAGTTGAAGGGTTACAAGCCTTAAAACTCTCATTTATAGCAACCACTCTCAAGTGCAGATACTGGATAATGATCATGACTGTTTTACAGCTATGCTTTATTAAGTAGTTTATAAGCTTTTCTGTGTAAGCTTCAACTCTTCTGAGAGCTTTCCAGGTTTAAATCTGCTTAGTAACAAGGAAGTATATCTGTTTATAAATTTAATTTAGGAATTTTCAGAAGTTGCATCTAAATTGAAATTACTCAAAGTAGGAACAAGCTTATTGTTCTACTGTCATTTTATTAAGAAAAAAAAGTACATTTAAACTTGCATACCAGTAAGAGGAGTAGCTTATTTCCTTTGGCTAAAATGCTGAGGTTGGTGAACATGAAATTTTTGCTATGTGCCTTAATGAAACCATGCTGTTGCATGTGTAAAGTGTTGTGCAAAGATCTGTAGGTGAGACTGTGTAAGCAGACATATATATGTAAAACAATTTTTACATGCAAGTTTTGTTTTAGAATTCTGTTGCATGCTGAGAGATGTCTAAAACTTCTTCCAGGATCTAGGTAACGTTCATCTTCCCAACAGATGCAAAACTGTGCTTAGAATTGGATCATGAAGTATTGAATGATGTAGCTACTTCACTTAGCATGTTTACTTAGTGAGTGTTGTATGTTTTAACTGATACATTCTTCACAATATCAAGTTACAAGATGCATAGACTAATTTCTTAAACTGACTTCTTAAAAATAGTAAGGTCTACCTTGCGTTCTAATACACAGGCTTGTGTTGGCATTCTGCTCTATTAATGTGTGCACTAATGTGCTGCAGAAGTGAATGCTCAAGTTAGTACATTGGTTATGTTATTGTTTAATGGATCCAGTTATTTGTAATTTTCCTGCATTTCAGCAAGTTGCTTTTAATTTGATGAAATAACTCATCACTATGTACCCCACTTATGCCTTGTTGGCTTACCTAGCTCTTTAATAGCTTTCTCATTATTCATCCTTTAGTCAGTCATCCTTATTCTCAGTTTTTTGTCTTCCCTTATTGATTCCATTAATTGTTGTTCTTGCCATTAACTGTCTTACAATTAAAAGAAGACAACACAGAGGCAACTGTCTCTAACAGTCAGTGGTTTTAGTCTGTGAATCTTTTTTGTCTCCCACCTCCTTTCCAATCTGTATTTCTGGTTTTTTGTCATGCTTTTTTCCCCATTGTTGCAATCGTGAATTCCTCTTAAGCAAGAGAATATTGCAAAACTAAGCAAAAAACAAAACAAAACAAAACAAACCCAAACCCAACAAAACCCCAACCAAACAAAAAAGCGCCTCAGTTTCCCTGAATCTTTTGCAAATACTTTCTGATTATACTCTTTGTGGACTCTTCTCACTTGGTGGAAAATTCTTTTTCCTGCATGTCAGGAAACTTATTTGTTGGTTCAAGAGACCTGTCTCACAAAGCACTTCTTCTTTGGCTCATCTTTGCTTTGTGTGATTGGATCTTCATAACTTGATAATTCCCCTTAGGATTCCATTGGGATCACTACTATAATAAGTGCTACTTTCATGACCTGTTTCCACAGTAGAATCTACAGGCCATTTAAAGGTATGCCCAAAATAAGAGAGCAAAACTTTTTTTATGAAACAAAAAAAAAAGATACTTCATTGTTGTTCACTTTAAGTACTGAACCCCCAAATTAGAATTGGCAAGTAGAACTGTGTAGATCTGTTTGTTTTGTTCATTCGTTATGTGGTGGCAAGTACTTCAGCCTGACTCGTAAGGCAGGAATTAAAAGAGGAGAAGAAACCTCAAGAGAGTCCCTTAGAGATTCCCTTGTAATCCAATTCTTCTTGCAAGTGTCTGAGAAATAGAACTAAAAGAAAGAGGAGCTGCCTAAAAGCAGCTTATGAGTGTAGAAGAAGAAACAGACAATTACAGCTGATCGGAGGGAGAGTTCTTACTTTGCAGATCTCTTCTGGCACAATGAGAATGAATAATGTGAATATGCATTGAAACAGTTGTTTAGCTAATTTCCCCTTTTGTAAATTTTTTTTTAAATGTTGAATTGATGAGTACTAAATAATGAAGGGTTACAAGAGTAACCACCAAGTGTACAAAGCTCTGTTTGGTCATCTGGTTTTTTTTCTGTCTGCTGTCAGAATATGAGTGATGCAATGGCGATTCTACATAAGTTACAGACGGGTCTGGATGTCAATGTGAAGTTTACAGGTGTACGAGTATTTGAATACACACCTGAATGCATAGTGTTTGATCTTCTTGATATCCCCTTGTACCATGGATGGTTAGTGGACCCTCAGGTAACTTATTTTTTCAATAATTCAAACAGAATATAAGTTATTCTGAATTTTATTGGGGGGAGGGGAGCTGTTTCAGAATTTTAACTGGAGTCAATAATAATGATTATGGTAATGGATTTTTTAAAATCTAGTCAGAAAAATTGCATTCTCTTCAGAGAGGAGTGAATACAGACTGTACATGTTTTTTAGTGTGGTAACTTTGCAGACACTAGGTCTATAGTCAAGCTAACTTTGAAAACCTTCTATGCTGAATTCATGACCGTGTAAATGAGAATTGTTGTTCTGAGGGAGATAGGAAGTTGCCAGATATGGTGTCTCAGTTAACTGTTTTTGAAAGCTTGTTAGACAACACTTGGAAGGAATGCAAGGTTACCTTCCTCCTTTCTTTAATTCTGATTTACTAGTCACTGCTTTTGAGAACTGAGGATGTTAGAACCAACTGGAGAGAACTGCATCTTTAACAAACGTGATTTATTTTTAATGATATTATTTAGATAAACAGTAAACTGGTACTGTTTACTTAGGGGGAAACTGCTGAGTTTGGCTGGAATAATCTGCCTCAGATTTTTCTTTTTCATGCCTTGTTCATGAAAGTTGCTGTTCTCTTATTGTCTTGGACTTCCCCCCCCCGCCCAACTGAGCCAACTGATGCCCCATTCTCTCCTCCCTCCGTTTTAGCAACAGCTTTTGATGTTAAGTGTTAACTTAAGGATTTAAAATGGGATCTGAGACCACAAAATGTGTAACAGTCTGGGCTAAAACTTTTTGGCCTAGTATTTTTAGGTGAATAATGTACTCTCTTTGTTGAAACTCTTCTTATTTTATTATGAATAATTGCCATAGGCTTACAGTTGTGTTCTGTTCTTCACAAAGGTTAACTTCTTTGTTTTGTATGCTGTTCCTGCTCCAGGTTGCTGACATAGTAAAAGCAGTTGGTAACTGCAGTTACAATCAGCTAGTGGAGAAGATAATTTCTTGTAAACAGTCGGACAATAGTGAACTGGTTAGTGAAGGTGGGTAACTTTTTTCTAAGCTTTATCAAAGTATCTACCCTATCAAATCTTAGTTACATATTTTGTATGTGGGTCTTGGTATATAGAGATACAAGTGTGAAGAGCTTGCATTCTGTCTGCTGAACTTCTTTCCCTGGGCAGGCAGACAGCACTGTGCTTGTCACTTCTCTGATGCAATTTCCAAACCAAGGATCAGCCTCATTCTCTTGATCTATTAAATATACTTTTTAAAAAGCTGGAGAAAACTTCCTTTTCTGAAAAGGTATTATGGGCAGAATTCAGATTTCAACTTGGATATATATTGTCTCCTATAATTATCATAGAATCATAGAATAAAATCATAGACTAGTTTGGGTTGGAAGGGACCTCTAAAAGTCATCTAGTCCACCCCTGCTGCCATGGGCAGGGACATCTTCAATTAAATGTTGCTCAGACATAGAATAAAATCATAGACTAGTTTGGGTTGGAAGGGACCTCTAAAAGTCATCTAGTCCAACCCTGCTGCCATGGGCAGGGACATCTTCAATTAAATCAGGTTGCTCAGAGCCCCGTCCAACCTGACCTTGAATGTTTCCAGGGGTGGGGCATCCACCACCTCTCTGGGCAACCTGTGCCAGTGTTTCACCACCCTCAGTGTCAAAAATGTCTTCCTTATATCTAGAACATATATATATGTGTATATGTTCTAGATATAGATATATACACTATATATGTATTAGAACATGAATTATATACTACATGATGACAAAGAAAAAATCAGTAATATTAGAAGCGGATATAGCAATTCTGAACATGAGAGTATTATCTACAATGTTGAGGTTTTAGAACTTTCAGCTCATTTTCCCCTCTCTGAATGTTTTCCCTTAGATTTGTGGTAATAAGGGGGCCTCTTAGTAGGGAGGAGATAGGAGAAATATTACCATTATAACCAGGTTTTATATATTAGGAAGTATGTAATATACACACGTAACAGTACGTATTGCTTTTGTAGGATTTGTAGCTGAGCAATTTCTAAATAACACAGCTACACAGTTGACATACCATGGACTCTGTGAGTTGACTTCAGCTGTCCAGGAGGGAGAGCTTTGTGTGTTCTTCAGGAACAACCATTTTAGCACCATGACCAAATACAAGGTATATTCAACATTTTTGTCTTTACTGTTGTGGTTTGCGTTCTCATTTCAAAGCAAATCTTGGTTTTCAACTGTCTTGAAATAGAAATAAATTCCAGTTTGTTGTTATATGTAAGTATGGCTTATGGTGAATGTAAGGTCTGTAGCAAATGTTACTTGTGAATTATTGATTACAGTGTTTTAGATACCAAGATCCATTATCACTTTAAATCTTGTAGCTCTTCCCTTTATGTTCAGTTTGCTCCCTGTGTGGTTATGTATAATGACATACATTTCTTACATGGCTTAAATTTACTTGCAGTTTGTGATTGGCAATGATAAGGTTAATGAATTTATTTAATTTCTTGTTTCTGAGGATATAAAACTTTGCTTTACATTTGGGCCAGTAGATGAGTAGCTCCATCATGGTGTTCAAAGTACCAAACATCTGGAGAAGTTGAGATGAGCTACAATATTGGTTCCCTTTGTTAGGGAGGAGATTATTTTTTTGAATCTGAAACTGGGGAAGCAAAATGGTGAGAACTGTGAAAGGAGTATTCCAGGATACGAAAAGCAAGTGACAACTGGTTAATGCTTCTGGGACTCCTTACTGCGTGGAATGGAGAATCTGGCTTGGCACATTTACAATCTCTTTTGGAGCATCTTTGTTCTAACACAACTTTGCCTTTACTAAAACAATAGTGTATTTTTACGTATCTGACTTGGGTAGAAAGGGGCACGGTCAAACTGTCTCCTAAGATTTAATTGTTCCCTTCTCTTCAGTGATAAAAGTGAATATTTTGAAGTAAACATTTCATTGGCTTGCAATGCCAAATCGTACTTAGTTAGACATTTCTCTCAAACATACGTATGAGTTTTTACCTTTGTATAGAACTCTTGAAATTATATTTTGGTTATCTGTTATTAAATAAGACTTTAATTTCATGTACACTTGCATTTATGAATAATGGTAATAAATGCAAAAAAAGAGGGTGTGTAGCATACAAAAACATTAAGGAAGACACTGTTTTCACCATCTATTATTTGGTAATGTCATATACCTCATGTAAATGATACTAACTTTTCCATTTGGCAGTATTAGTCCTTTTTCTTCCCTGTCTGTTAATCTTGACTGTGAATGCTTATCTTTGGCATTTTGAATAACTACTCATAAGCTGAGCTAAAGCTCTGAATAGTCCTGATAAATAATGATTAACTCTATAAACAGGTAACACATTTGGTTTTCTAATAGCTTCTTAGAGCACATCTAAGATTTGTTTTAAATCTATGTACAATTATATTCTCTTAAAGCAGTAGGACAGTTAAAAGTATCTTTCTCTTCCCTTCCTCTGTTAAAAAAAAAAAAAGCTATGGAATATGTCTGTTTATGGCCAAAACTATAATTGTTGTATTTCCTGAGTAAGCTCATTTATGTCACAATTTTAAGAGGTATAGTTTTGCTTCTCTCCATTTTTCTAAATTTAGCTCTTGCAATAGTTGGTAGTAGAGTGTCATGCAAGCCCGTACATTGGTTTATGGTTGCTTTCATTACGGGGAAAAAAAACCCAACCTCAAAACAATTTGGTTTTAAAAAGAAAATACTAAGTAGAAGTACAGATGTACTTTCTGTGTACAAATGGTACCTAGAGATACAAGGAAGCCTTTTTTACTTCGTTTAAAGGATATTCCAGATAAAATAATTAAATCCTCCTGGAAATAATTCATTTTTGTGCTATAATTAAAACTTTAAAAATATAAAATATTCTTTGTATTAAATACAGTCAATGAGTATCACTTTGACCTTGTGAATTATAAATACAGAATTTTGTTCATAGAATGTAGACTGTTTGTCATTTTCTGCAGCTCAGTATTTAGATCAAAGACCAAAACCTGGTGTGTGTTTGTCAGTGCTTTATCAGCTCCATACTTGTAAACATACACTTCTCAGTTGAGATCCTTTTTCCTTAAAGAAATAAAACGCAGCACTTCAATGAGTTAAATATCCTTAACCAATATTAATAATACAGAACAGGTTAAGGCAGTGAGTAAAAATCTGTGTCTGAATTGTAACTGTGAGAACAAAACCCAGGTCCTAAGAAATATTGAATTAAAATATTTGAACAGTAGTATTATTTGTTCGTTGTGTATTTAAGCTTTACTCCTTCTAAGTAACTACGGTTTTAATCTTGTGTTTTTTGAGAAGTCTTAGACTTCTGAAATGTTAAGTTTTGGAATATGGTCCATTACTCTTGTGTTTCATAGTCATTATGGTGACCTCACTTGCAGCTAGTATTCAATTTCCATGTTATCTACAGGCTTTTAGTTCCTGGGGTTGTCACTTTTAACAGTGTTGTTCATTTTGCCTTGGCTTTCTGGTGAGTAGTACATTACAGAATTTGAGATATCAAGAAACTCTTTTAATAAAAACAGAAATTCTTTATTAATTTATTTTTAAAAGTCAGCAGTAACCTTTCTGTCTGTTTCTAAGCTACCTAGCTATTTGCAATAGCTATATGACTAGGTATTCTTTCATATCAAGGAAGTCAGAAATAGACTGGACTTGGGCCTTTTAGCCAAGATCAGCTATGCAAAATTCTTTGGACCTTCCAGGATACTCATATGAGTGCCAAATGCATTGTTGTCACAGAGTTGAGATTTTTCAACTGCTTTACTCTTTCTTTTTACTAGGTTTAATGCTAACTCTGCAGACTTTTAATGGAGTTTCTTTTACTTCATGGTTTGAGCAGTCGTCCGCAGTAGCTGGATTATGGAGAAAAGTCCATCAATTAGGAGAACTGAAAGCACACCATATGTTAGAGAAAATGAAGGTGTAGAACTTTTAGGGGAAGAACTATGCAATTTGCTTCTCTTTCTCTAATATTGCCCTTCCTTCTTCCCCCTCCAAACCAATATATCGAAACACACAAACAAAAGTTTGTTTGGGGAAAAAAAAGTTATGAAGCTAAACATTCCCTTTATGAAAAAAATGGAATATACATATAATAAGTTATATACGTATAATAAAACTTGTGTATTTTTAGAAACATTTACACTTTGAATAATTTGCAAGAATTTATCATGAAAATCCCTTAGGTACATTAGGCTGTTTAAGTATTATTCTAATGAAGCTAATACTTAAACTTTTATTTGGAAGCTTTCACGTACAGCTGATACAATGACTTGTACACTGGGGATATTTCTTAAGTTCAGTGGGGTTTTTTGAGGCCGATATTTTAGCAAAAGGACTGGGATTTCAATATGTTGTATTTCAAAGAAAGTAGAAGTTAGGTTGATCTTAACTGCACTTACTGGAGGAAAGAAAAAAAAACAGATCGCTAAGCTTTTTTAAAGGAAATGCAGAAATTTTTTCCAAGTTCTCTTATGCTTATCTTTTCTAGAATCGGCTTTAGAATTGAGGAGCAGGTGTGAGTAATTAAAGAAAAAGAAATACTTGGTGATACTGAAATAAATCAAAGAGCAGAATTCCTAAATTTGAGACATTTTAAAGTTCAACATACGAGTTTTTCTAATAAAACAGATTAACCTAAATAGCCTTAATTCTGCTCTATATTGGTGCTACATAACAATCATATGATTGTGATTGAGCCATTTTTAATGTTTGTGGTGCTTGGTTGAACAGATTTATTTTTTTAAGTTGTATTAGAGTTCTTTCCACATCCCATCTGGTGAGCTTGTTTTAGAGATAATTGATATTTTCTGTTTTGAAATACATTATATATGCATTTACCTGTCATTCCTTAATAAGGGATAATCTTGTGGATATTTTAGAGCAGAAATGGGAGAGGTGGAGACTGGTAACATTCTTGGTGCATATAATTTGAACTTCCTGGGTTTTAAGTCTTTATTACAAAGAGTTTGCAGTATTTATTATTTGACACACAATCTCAATTTAAAAACAGATTTACTAACACTGACAACACTTTACTCAATTATACTGAGTTTAGAGTGGCTTTCCGCTGCCAGATCAAAGGATCTTTACCTTGGTTTTGGATTGCTTATTTTAGAGGGCTGTTTTACTGAAATTGAGAGTTATGTGAAAGTGAATAAACAGCGCAGTATTCTGAATTCCTATATCTTTGCTTTGAAAATTTTTTCATAGGCTGCTGTTACAAGATGTTGCATAGTGGCAAGAACTCCTTGGAAACATTGAGCATACCAGTACCCAACTAGTATGATTGTTAGGCTGGTTATATCTACTTACGCTTCCTTTGTGTCCAGCGTCTCTATTGACTCCAAGATATTTTTTTATCTTTTTTTGCATAGATAGTAAAGGAATTTGTAAGGAAGGGGACTGGAGTGACTCCTCAGAAACCTGGCTTTCTTTTTAATATTATTTTTTAATTGTTACTAAATTTAACAATAATAAAACGGGTTTTTTTTACTCTTAAGTGCTTCTTGCAAGATCAGAAATAGAATGGTTATGAACATACAGCAACATTATGAATACCTTGTGTAGATTAGGGAGGTATCAGTGCTATTATATACTGTAAGCTGAAGCTTATTAACAGTCTCTGCTAGCAGATACTTAAAAGGCATTTCTACACTAGTTATGGGGATGAAGATAATGCTTTGGGCTGGACAATAATAGGTGAGAATTTTTATCAGAACACTTAAAAATATTTATTATTCAAAAAGGAGTATTTGACTTATGAAGAGAAAAAGCAAAAGGGGGAAAACTGTTGTTAGTTACTGTCACTGTATTTGAAAATATTAGCTACTGTTTTGAAATATTGCAGTTCAGTTTAATATATGGACTGAATATATTAACCTTTTAAAAGGTTAATCTTCAGGCAGGTGAATGCTGTGCCATTTTTACATATCTTCCAAATTCCTGACTCTGGGAATAAGAGTTAAATGGAAAGGGCTCATTCAATAATAATTTTTCTGTTTTAGATACAGCATTCACTTTAAAATCGTGGAAGTTGAGGAGTAAAGTAACAATAGTAGAAAAGTGGTGGCAGTGAGTTTTTTCAGAAATTACTATGAAAAGTTTTGAAGTACTCTTCCTCTAAAGACTTTAGTGGTTTTTTTTAAAAGCTGTTGAGTTGATATCACAATGTAATTGTGAAGATTCACAGATTGCATTTCAGAATAGACCATCAGTTCAATTATAATTTTACTTAGTTTATATTATTTAGTATAGTCTTGAATAATTAATATTTTACTATTCCTCTTCTGAAAATTGTATGAAATTTGCATAATACAATGTTGTCATTTATGATTTGAAAAAAAATTCAGTATTAGGATCATGTTTATGTTTATAGAAAAATTATGTAACATTTTAAATTTCATTATTGCATATGAAACAAAAGCAAATACGGCAATTCTGTAATATATTAGACATCTGTCGAAGTATGGTGAGTGTCAGTCAATAATGGCAGTTCAGTTATCAGATTCTTAATCTCTTTCACTGTTACTTGTCCATTTGCCCGAGTACTCATTTATTCTACTTCCTGTCCCTTTAATTGCATATTAATAGTCTTGGCTCATGTGACTATACAGTAATCATTTTCAGCAGTTAAAGATGTGATTTTTTTTTTGCCTTTGCTTTTCATTACACAGATAATAAATACATCAAATGATAATTCCCTAGATCAAGGAAAACACGACTGTAAAGAGGGGATCAGTTTGGTAAGAATATCTTAGTTCAGTTGGAATGTTTTTCCCACTGACGTGACTGTAATACAACCTATTTTCTTTACTGAAAAGTAACAAGACACCTGTTTGGATTTTTAAGTATGTGTGTTGCAATTATGTTTTTCTAGTTTATAAATGTTGGGTTTTGGTTTCAGAACTCAACACAGTTTTACTCAAACACAAAATATATTTCATAGCAATAATCGCACTTTTTCCTTGGGCGTTTAAGATGATGTCCAAGTTTGGCATAGTAGAGGCAATGTATATAACTTCTTAAAAACATGTTTAATTTTTTTTCCATTTCTTAGTAAACGTACAGTTTTTATTCTGAGGGTTACTCTGTTGAATCAAATTGTCTACACTTCTAAAAAAAAAAAGTTAATTTTCTCTAACAGTTAAAACATTCAGATAGATTAGACTAATCTCAAAGTAATAGCACTCATTCACTTCAACATAAAACACCTTCATGAAAACCAAGGGGTCTGATCCAGAAGTCCAAGAGAACATTTACATAGACTTTAAAGGATAAGGCTTAAAATGTTTGTCTTTACTGTATGAAGATATTGGACGGGTGTTTGGTTTTCCATTTCAGTTTTCTAAACTGCTGGAAACTTGGTAACTGGCATCAGAACAAATAGTTTAAAAGCATTAATTCTAATTACTTAATCTGGTCATTAAATTAACCCAGGAAAGGAGGTCTTGTAACCAGTTACATGACCTGCAGCCTACATCTGTTTGCATTTCAGAGAGGTTTTTTTTGTGCAAACTGGAAGACTGAGCTCATTCTTCAGGAGAACAATCTTGCTTTTATCCTTAGCTTTATTTCAAGCTTTGTATGTGTGAAGCTATAAAATGTGGGCATTGGTCTACAATATCTAGATATTAATTTTTAGGATAAATAATTGTTAATAACTTTATTGTAGGCACAGTTTACCTTTACACTTATGTACTTGAGACTTTCTTTTATTGTTTTATTCCCTGTTGACAACAGTTATTAGTAGACGTTACTGCTGTATATTATGTGCTAGTATTTTTGGGGGCAGTGTTAACCCATGAGACTGTGTAGTAAATGTAAAACCTCACATTTAAAAATAAACCTTAAAGATAAGCTGGTAATACTTTAGAAATGGCCAGTTCAGATTTTATGACGGTAGAAACTTGTTTATTTTGTAAAGTATGATATTGTTCTTGGCAATGTGTAGTTGAAAAGCATTGTACATAAATGTATCTATGTACATTTGTTAGCTGAATTGCATGGCCTTAGTGTGCTGATCATCCTGTTTTAGCTTTAACCCCGACTAGAAAGCAAATGCAGAATCAGGACCATGATCTATTAAGTAGAAAACACATTCTGGTTTTTACCTTTTTTTTTTTTTTTTTTTTAAAAAAAGGCTCCTTCCTTATTTTTTAGTTCAGTGTAAATAAATATTTCTACACTTAGTCATTATTACTGATTCTGTCACTGACCTCCCTCTTTCCCTTTTCGTCCTTGTGTGTGGCACTGAGTGGAGCTGAAGTGCAGAAACTTTATTTGGTAGGCTACAAATGTGGTGTAAAACTACTGTCAGGAGTCAGAAATCCCAGTGTTACATTGGTTGCCATATCACTATCACTTAGCAGCTAGACTGATCTCATGATCTGGTAAGTGCTGGAGACTGGTGGCTGGTTCCTGACACCAGGCATGTCGTTATTTAGTGCAGCTCAAATTTAGAGGCAGCGTGAAGGTCATATGATAAAAAGATTATCTCATATCATAAAATCCCCTCAGTGGAATTTGGCTGTGCAAGTGAAGTTGGCCTAAGACTGGGAAGAGAACATGCATGGCATTAAAACAGTGCCTATAAAACCAGTCTGTAGATACAGCTTCTATTTGCTTGTTGCAAGTAGAAGGAACAAAATCACTGAAGTTCTAGGAAGACTGATGCTCTGTAGAGATTAGTAGCTACATTACATCTAATACAAAAAGAGCTGACTCCTCTTATTTTGTATATGAAACTGAAAGTTATCCAATTATTACCAAAAGTTACATGAATATTAGCAATGTTATGAGGGTCCTTGGGAATCTGTTTGGTTTTTTTAGAAGTTCCATTAAATTAGACTAATACAAAGTAGAGATCAGATAACTTGATTAAAAACAAAAAGGGGAAAGATGACTTTGGATCTCTGATCTGTGCTTTCCCATTGTTCTTTCATACCAATAAAGTGAAAAGGAACTCTGTCTCTTCACAAGTACTAGGGAGCCTGTGTGTGTTGGTTTGCTAGGTTTTGTTAAAGTGAAGCAGCATGTTTCTAAACCATGCAATTCATATTGGAATTGGAATAGTATTGTTTAGGTAATGTGGTGATATGTAAGGCAGTTTATTGCCTTTCATCAGGGAGCTGTACTAAAATTTTTTTTTTTTTGTATTTCTTATTTACTCTAAGATGACATTTTTAAAATCAGTGTTAGGTATAGTTCAACTGAGGAAGTCTTAAAAACAGAAAGTAAGAACATGAATTTTATTTAAGATTGAAGCAATTCTCTATTTCAAGCAAGTGTTAGCTTTAAAATATTTTTGAATGACAAATACTAGAATCTAATTCCATAAAGGTAATGATATACTTTAATATTTGTGTGTGAAAAGTTCAGCTTATAATAGTTGGGAGATTATGAAAGCATTAACATTTTCCTATTTCAGTATTATTAAGCTACACCGTTTGAGCTGTTTAAAAAGTAATTCAAAATGTATAGCATAATAGAGGAAAACTTGACACCCCCCCTTTTTTATTTTTAGGTATGTTTGAATCAATGTACTGATCAGAATAAAATTTAAAAGGTTGAAATACACTTACCTTAAAGATTCTGTGATTTTTTTTAATATTTTTTTTTTACATTTTTTGAAAGAATTCTTGTGTAAGAAGATGCTGTGAAATACATATTCTGTGCAAATTGGAAATGTTGTGAAATTATTTCCTTTTATTTTCTTTGGGTGATTTTTAAGCATCAGAAGTAGCATTCAGTTTTTAGGCAGGTTTCCGAGGGAAAGATGATTCCTTAGATCATGTTAATGTGATCAGACTTGTTGCTGACAATTGTATTTATGTTTGTAAGCCCACCTGTGCTGGGGTAACTGCTATTCCAAAGCTTGAACACGTAGTAGTGTCCTTTGTGGGGTTTTTATCTGTTCTGTTTGGCCTTTTGTCTAAGTGCATCTTGTGGTGTTAGGTAATACTAGAACAATTGCTCCGTGTGAATCTTCAAATAATGTTTTTGTTAACGCTGTATGACCTACCAGCTGCAGAAGGGATGGCTGTAAACTTAATAGGATTGAAGAGATCTGGTTTTAATTTCAGCATCTCTTACAGGCAGTCTTTTAATGACTTGAGAGAGATCAGTGAGCTAGTTCTGTACTTGTTGAATAGGGGCGATGTTTTCATTTTTTGCCTGTTCAGCCTATGAAATCACTAGAACAGGAACTGCCTCTTGTGTTTTGGTAAATCTTTAGCACGGTGATCTTTGAGAACCCTTTGTGTGCTGCTGTAATACAAATAGCAAAGTTTTGTGGATGTCACAATAAACTGCTTTGATTTTTACAGCTAAAACACTGCAACAAGTCTTACACTGAATATCTTGAGCGGGTACATTCAGTAATATTAATGGAAGCTTCAGTCTTAATGCGCTATATGGTCAGTAATAACAGTCTTGCTTTGGAGTATAGTTCTAAAAACATTATAAAAAGGGTAGGATAAGATTAAAATCTAATTTAAATTGAAATTTAAACAGGATTTTTGTGCTGCTTTGCTGTCCCTCAAACATGCAGCACCATCTCCTTTTACTTGAGACCCGCTTTCATAATTTCCCTTTGACTTCAGCTCTTCTCCCATTCCTTCAACCTAAGCTTGCATTTCATCTTTCCTGTACCTTGGCTTCTGGACTTGTTGGTATTGTCTCTTTCACTCCTAGACCAGCCCATTTTATAATTTCAGAGTTTGAAATCGAGAAATTTGGCCTTCTGGAACTGTAAAAAGGCTAAAATTCAACAAAAGCAGTTACTGGTGACAAGTGATAGCAAGAATCTTAAATTTAGTTTTTTCAATTGAAATAAATCTCAAATTCTATCAAAACCCATTATAAAACATGAAGTCTGAGATGCGGTCATTTTGAGGTAATGCCTCTTGGATTATTTGGAAAGGTCACCTTTGTCTCCAGATCTTGCCTTTGGAATTTAATGTGATTTGTCCTGGGATTTAAAATTTACATTGCCAGTCTGGAGGTACACTTCTTGGGTGTGTTTCCAAGGAGTTATCGAGGTATATATTCATGTTTTTTATTAATTTTTAGTCAATACAAACTTTCATTAATAATGAAAAATTACAAGATGGGATACAGAAATTAAGTGTGGCTGTTAATTTGTAATGAATACTAATGAATACTAGTATCTGGTGTTTTATACTAGTATCTGGTGTTTTAATGCTGTATACTGATTCATTTAAATTTTAAACTTGCTAAAAAATCTAAATGAATGTTTTACTGGAATGCAACAGTTGTATTAGCTGATGATTTCTGCTAATTATATCAGATTGTAAAAAATAATTTTTTTAGTTTTACAGGTTTTCTTTATTCTTCTGCATAGGGTCAGCTTTACCTGCTGGTGACAGACCAGGGCTTTCTTACAGAAGAGAAAGTTGTTTGGGAAAGCTTACACAATGTGGATGGTGATGGAAATTTCTGTGATTCTGAATTCCACCTACGGCCTCCATCAGACCCTGAAACTGTCTACAGAGGGCAGCAGGATCAAATAGATCAAGTACTGGCTTTCTGCCTTTCTATTGTATTTTTCTGTTTGCTTGTCAATATATATCAATTACTACTTATTTTTAGTCATATATATGTATACTTACATGGATGTGTATGTATGTGTACTCCTGCATATATAGGACTATAAAAAACAATTCTTTAGATACTTAGGTTGGGGATCTCAAAAGTGCTACTTTGAAGTATTAGCATGACTTCAAGGGAGGAAGAGTAAGACCAGCCGTGAATAGATTGGAAAATCCAATTTTAGTCTCTCAGAATCCACTTCTGCAGAGAACTTATTCAGGTATAATGTCACATCTGCCTTGCATATGGAAACAGAAACAGCACTGTGAAACTTCTCCCCCTGTAACAAATTCATTTCAGCTCATTAATATTGTCATAACTGAATTTTGTTTTCTGATGCCCACTTTGCTGAATGTAGGACAAAAGCCATAGCAGATTGTGCGTGGTGGTGGTGATTTGTCATTCTTAACTATATATAATAGTTTCCAGGAGTCATGTCTGAGACAGGACTTGTACCAGTTAATGCATAAGCACGTAGCAAGACCGGGCTCCTTGGAAATCTTACATTCTGGACAAGCAAAATAAATTTATCTTTATAATAATCACCATTAATGTTTTTTAAATACTGGGGAAAAAAATGAATAAGCAGATGCTTTTTAATAAATTCAAGCACTGTATCTCTCTCTTGTAGAATAAAGAATGTGGCAGAGATAACAGGGCTAGTAATATCTTGAGTTGCTGTCTGTTTGGATATATCCAAAACTACCTTTTGATTATTTTCTCATCTGTTTAGGAGTTAGTGTTCCTTATTGATGTACTCTCAACACTGTTCAGTAGAGTGGGGACAGATACTCTATCAAGCATAAATCAGAATTTTAATTAGAAATAGCAAATTACAAAGAGACAGCTTCAAAACCTTTACTTCTACCTAGAACTGGTATGAGCTGACACCAGCTTTCTTTTGTTGCTGTCCAGGTAATGGAATTTAAACCTGAAAGTTTTTTTTTTTTTTGTAAATTAGCTTTTGTGTTTTGTATGTTGTGACATAGGCACTGTGACAGGAGAAATGTGAAGTAGCTGTTTTCAGCCTTTCTGCAGTTCAGGTTATGAACAGGTTCTGAAACAAATTCCTGTTTTCCATGAGGGAAATGTATTTGAATATGAGGCTGGGGGAAGAGGGATGGTACTGTGTAGCTGCACATGCTGAAAAATTCACTTGATATGACTTGGCTCTTTTCTATGTGAAAGAGCATTAATAAACGAGTTTACTGTTTAGGATTATCTGATGGCATTGTCTCTACAACAAGAGCAGCAAAATCAAGAGATTAACTGGGAACAGATCCCAGAAGGAATCAGTGATCTAGAGCTAGCAAAGAAGCTCCAGGAGGAGGAGGACAGGAGAGCTTCTCAGTACTATCAGGAACAAGAACAAGCAGCTGCTCAGGTCCAGGTAAGAAAGCATTATTACGGAATATGATCATGAGTTTTAGAGAGTATTAACTTAATAGTTACATAGACACATCTACATTTGTAAATGTTTCAGACTGATAAGACTGCCATTTACATTCTAGACAGCAAGTGACAAGATGAATATAGGAATCTTAAGAAATACACTGTAATTGTTGGAGTATGCATGCAGATATGGCAGTTGCTGCCACTTAAATACTTTGAAGCAGGCCTAACCTTCTAAATTAGGGTTTCATTTGTATTATTTAAGTTGGAATGATGGGATGAGTTAACAAGTAATGTTACAAAGATTGTATTAGCTAATATTTTACGTTACTTGCAAACTAGCGTTCAATTAAGAGCTTTTTTGATAGTAGTCGAAATTTTGTCTTTATTTTGTCTTGCAGAAGTTTGTTGCTTTACATTTTTAGGTGTTTCAGTCTATGATATAATGTGAATCTATTCAGTCCTGTTTCAAATTAGGAAATCAACAGTTTCTCCCAGTACACCTTTCTGTCCCCTCCCCATCCCCATAAGCAGTTGCATTCAAAATGCTTGGAAAATGTGATTCATGCACATGTATATACAAAATTGCAATGTAACTGAATCTTGTGTGCAAGAGGCAATATTTACATTGGTGTTCTGGATTCAGGGAGTTCTTAACTACTGAAGACTTTTAAAACTGCCTTTATTTACAAATATGTAAAAAATAATCTGTATCAAGGCTGAATCTTTGATGGCCTGAAGCAATTCAGAACCATTAACTGATGTGCTTGTTAAGCATGAAACAAGAATTTTGACAATAAAAATTGTGCTATTTCCACTGCTTATTGCTTTAATAGAATCATCAGTAGCTACTTCTAAGACAAAGATTCACTATTGCTGGCTGCAGAAAAGTAGAAAGAACTGAAGAACGTGCTGAACAGGACTTAACAGCATGCTCATTTGCAGCTATGAATGGATAACAGCTGGAATAGATGATGAATTAACAAAACTTATGTTGCCTTTGTATACCAACCCCCTTGACAAGTTCTTAACTAGTTTCTAGTCACAAAAAGCTGCTGCTTTGCCATATCTAGCTGTCAAAACCAACATTTTCACTCTGCAACTTCTGAAATGTGGATTATATTCTTATGAAAGAAACTAGGCAAAAATTACAGTACAGTAATACAGAAGTGCCAGAAAATGCTTGAAGCCAAATTTTATTATTGAAATGACTGATCTGAATATGTGGACACAATAGAAGGGACACACAGGACTTGACATATTTTCAGCTGACTTAGTTTTTTAGAAATAAGAAGTTTTGTGGCAATTCTGGAGTATTTATACAGCGAGACCCTACCTGAATTCTGCTGTTTGCATAATAGTTAAACTTCTGTTTGTGAACTTGAACATAAGAGTAATACTTCAGACTGCATCTACAATAATCTTTGTTTTATTCAAGACTTTATTTTTTCTACATAGCAGGTGCAAGGTCCTGCTTCTCCAGCAAGTGGAAGACAATCTGGGAGTAATGAACGCAAACGTAAAGAGCCTCGAGAGAAAGAGAGAGAAAAAGAGAAGAATAGCTGTGTTCTCTTGTAATAGAAAATGGCTTTAGTCTGGAGCCAAGTGCATGTCCTCAGAAGCAAAAACAAGGAGTAAAAAGGAAGACAAACCCGTTACATGCCGCCTGTGCCTGATTACCCCATGGATTTTGTTCATGTTTCAAGAGAGGATGGGTGACTTTGTTACAATCATACAGACTTTCTTCATAGTGCGTGCTGCTCAAGATGGAATTCCAAATCACAGTTGGATGCGGCTGTGCTTTGAGTTAGTCATAAGAAATACTGCACCTTGTAGCTGAACACACAAATCATGGCAAGTTTTGTGTCAGTGACATCCATTAGTCATTACATCAGTTAGTAAGCTATTTTATCTTCTACTCTAAACAAAGGAGGTAATTCGTTTTGTGCAAGACTTTTTCCTGAAGTCTGTACACTAGCACAACAGGATTCTGTGTTACTTACATGGTATGAAACTGTATCTTAGGCTGGGTAGTCTTTACGATACAAGAGCCCAAATAACAGCTGGGCACTGCCTCCTCAATGTGTCCAGATTTCTTTGCTTCTGGATCTGGTATGTTCGGTTTTTTGAACCCAGATTTATACTGTGTTACTGCTATCACTGCACCTCCTGGCCAGCTTTCTTGCCCCAAGAATATGTGACTTGATAGGCATCATACAAAAAATTGTCATAGAAAATGGGGCATTTATTAATAAGCAAGATGAATATTGTTTGCTTTTCTTGCAATTACAAACTGGGTATGGCAACTCAGATGTTATCAGGGTTAAACAAGTAATTTTATAGATAACTTCTTTTTCTTTTAGTATTTTTTCTCTTGTAGGTAAACTGGACCAGATAAGTTCTTATTTATTGACCTCTCCATATGATAGGTGAACGATGAGAGGAAACTAAGGTCTATAATAATCATTATTCTATGTAAGAATGCAGAGTTAAAATAACTAACTATCTGCCTTTTTTCCAGAAGTACCTTGAACTTTAACATGACGGTAACATGTCCACTTGTGTATTTAAGCAAGTGTACTGTAGTTAAAAACACACTTTTTTGTTTTATAAATCATGTATCTTTAAAAAGAACACTTCTGAAGGGTGAGAGAGAAGCTAGGCTGCTCTCTGAGATTGTTTGGAAAGGTGGTCAGGTGTAATATTTTGTTTTTTAAAATCACTAATTTAGAATTTTTGGAAACCAGATTTTTCTAATTTATGGGAACCAAATAAACATGTTGCGTCTTGTAGTATTTATAGAATACAGAAACAGAATACTTTCTGAATTTTGAGGGAACCACAAATCTTCCTCCATTTCCATTACGTCAATAACAATTACCTTCTTGCTGAACCTTTTTGATAAAAATTTCTATTTAGCAATTTGTAGATACTTTTGAAAAAGGCTGCTTCTCCTAGACAAGTTATGTATTCATGCTTGAAGCCTGGGTAAGTGCATTAGTATACAATAACCTGAGAAAGCTAAGGCAGCCAGGTGGAATATGGCACTCCTGGTTTCAGGTGTTTGGAGAATGTCTGTGAGAGAGAGGGTGTCTAAACATACATCCACTGGTAAAAAGCTGCTTTAGAATTTTTTCAAGCAGACTTGCTGCAGTGATGGGAACCAGTCATCACATAAATCTGTTATGAACCTAGAGTGAAAATTAGATGGATAAAGGAAGAATGTCTTACTAACTAAAGGGCCAGTTTGTATCACTTTTTTCTTCCATGCCTTTTTCTCTTTTGTTTTTTCCACTTTTGTTACAATTTCCCTTTTATAATAATGAAGAAATTAATGGTAGGAGGTCTTTAATACACAAACTGTAAATTTAAAAATTTCTCGATTCTCTAAAAAAGTCATGCCCAGAAAAGTGATTTTAATACTTAATGTATGCAGTTCAGATAATTTTCTATGTCAAAGCAAAGGTTGACGTCTTTTTTTCCTTTGCAGCAGCCTAACTTCTTCAGACAAATTAATGTGATGGAGGATCACCAACATAATGACTTACCTACTTTAAGCAGATCAGAAAATATTCCAATAGTGTCAATAACAAAGACTTTAAGCCAGAATGTTGTTTAAAAACATTCTGTTACTAAGATTTTTCCAAATTTGTGTATTTACATTTATTTATTGAGCTTGAAAAATAAATATGTCGAGCTAAGTGTTTGTTATCTTATTATTTTCAGTGACAGTATTGCCACTCTAAATTCCTTTTTGAACAAATTTAGCTGGAGCAGGCATTGTGGCTATTGAGTCTATCTTTTTGCTAAGACACTTGCTCATATTAGAAGACTTCATGTAACATTTCCAGTTTCAGACAGATGTGCCTGAAACCTAATATACTGTAGTTACGGTAATGTTGTCATTTGGTCATAAAGGAAGAAGAGTTAAATGTCAGTGCTCATCACGAAGTCTGAACTCCCAGATGATTCAGTTTCTCTTTCAATAAAGGAGTAAAGGGTTTCAAGTTATTTGAGATGGCAGGCATGCTATTCAAAGTTTTCTGTTAATATGCTTTTTTCATTACAGGTCTTGAAGCTTTGGAAAAAAGGTAAAGAATTCCTGAAATCTAGGGCATTGTTCTGCACGAGTTGAGCTTGTTAGTGGCAAAAGTTATATGCAGATGAGCTTGTTAATTTCTAAAATTAAATACATCTGGAAGCTTAACTTATACCCTACTGTGACTAACCATTCCAAAAGCAACTATCACAGTTGGTATCTATGACAGTATCCAATGATCAAAAAAACTGAACAGAATTGCTTCTGTCTGTACCAGTGAGCTTGGAAAACAATATTACAAAATATTCATGGACTACCAGAAGGACGATGTCTACTTCTGACTACTTACTTCATTTGCCTCTTTTTTTTGAAGCTCATGTTCTGGTGAAAGGGTACAGATTTATACTTTAAATCTGCTTATACATTTAGCATGCATGTGCTCCAAATACCTACGTTTTATATATATATATATGAAAGTGTCCAGAAAAGTAGAGTAGAACTTGTTTTCCACTAGATAAAAGCTAGCACAGAAAACAATCATAGAATTTTTGTTGTTGCATTGTAGTTGTGAAATAAAAAAAGCTAAATAAAAGTATTCTTAAAATTAGCAAAAAACGGAGCACTGCCATAGTGATAAATGTTTTTCTAAAAGGCACTTTGTAAATGCTCAAATATACCACTTTTCTTGTGACACTCATATGGAATCTGAGACCCAACAAAGCAGATCCAAAGGAAGATTGTAACACCAGAGGATGAAATAGCATTCCTGAAAATTCACTTAAACACAATGCAAAAAATATATTTTGTAGCTAGCCATCTAGTTAATATAAAGCATGTGTTCACATTGCCTTTACAGAGCTCTTCTTGTGGATCACAGGCACACAAGCTAAAAGTGAAGCATACACTCTTCTGTGTACACTTGCATTGGATTGCCAATCTCTACACTCATTTGATACTTCACATTATTGTCAAATGTTTCTTCAAACTTGTATACGCAAGTTCTTGAAAAAATTTTCCAGTATGTAATAAAAGGCAATTTGAGTCCTTGAAATGGAATCTTTTGGTGTATTCAGCAGGAAATACTCGAGTAAAAGGTGAAGCTGATGTACTTTTAACTGAACCTTTCTTCTTTCCTGCTACAATAGATCTATAACCCAAAGCTAGCTCATTGCTTAGATCAGCTTTCTTACCGTTCGGATCCTTATTGCAGTCAATTGCTGAAGTTTATACAAAGTACATCCTTAAATACAACATACTGCATTGAGCTGTGTTTATTTTATATAAAAGTAGACTTTTTAAGGTTGTAACCTTAAACAGCAGGTGATTCAAGAAATGCAAGTTAATTGATGCAGTATCCTCATTAGAAAGCATATTAGAGAAAAGCAAAAATAACAAGCCTTAGTTTGGTTGCAATATAATGCTCACATTTTTTCTATCTATGCTATGATAACAAGACCTTGGTAACAAGAAAAATCTGATGCTGAAAAATGTTCATATAGTCCAGTGATAGCAAATGTCACATGCAAGAACTTAAACATAGGCATTTTATCTTGTGTTTCAGCGCAGTTACTTTTTTTTTTTAAGCGTAACTAGCAATAGACTGTTAGCAGTGTTGTTGTGAGTGGGAAAATTTGGTGAGATGAATGACACTTTCTTGTACAAAATCATTTACACAGAAGTCTATTTGATGTTAATTTCCACAGTGTTTCCAGATAGCTCCTTCTTGTTCTTATAGTATTTAAGCTCAACTGTCGTCTGCTCTGATAGGGAAGAAGTGCCATAGGGAAACGCTGAGGAGGAAAGACAGGCTGGAACACAGAAGTCCCTACACCACTTCTGGAGATCATTTAGGAATTTGTCCTTAATTTTGCTGTTATTTTAGACATAAATAGCTGTAGCACAGCACACAGTGGCCAAATCTTCTCACCCAGGTAACGACCAGCATGCTTATTTCATAGTGGGTTGGCAGTGTCTGTCCCTGTACGCACTGTTCTTCACTCTCATAATGCTTCTAGGTCAAGACTACCTGTTCTGACCCTCTAATAACTCAAAATATTTTTATTAAATGTCAGTTGTCTACTGTTCAATTTTGGTCATTATGTCAGCTCCATCACTGAGCTCTCTTTACCTGGAGAGCTAGCTCTAGAGAACTTGCTGAAACCTGGAAGTTCTTTACTGCCTTTACAGTTCCTTTTCTGGTTTGTAGGATTACTTGCGCTCATGGAGAAGCTTCATGTGTTGAAATCAGCAATTCCTTGTTGTTTGAGGTTAAGAACTTTAACTAGATAGTTAATTATCTTTAGAAGTCAAGATCCCATGTTTACCTCTACTTGACAGCATAGAAAAATTTTCAACAAAATGTTATGTTTGGGAAAGCCATAGGGAACAATTCAGATAAGTTCCAGTACTCAAATTAACTGAAAAGGTTGCTAGCTTAGTATAAACAGTATGCTTACAAAATGATTTATTGTAACCATATGATGAAAATAAAGGCATCTGTTTCTCTAAATGTAATCTGTTGATGAAACATAAAATAAGGCACTGCAAGTGCTTTCATGACCAGCTGAGTCACGCATTTAAGGAAGCAGGTGGTGGTGGTGTGGCCAACAGTCTTGCTGGGGCCAAAAGTGAGTGAAGTATGATTGTTTGATAGTCAAACACTAAGCAAAATGTATATAGAACTTGGGGGTGGGCAGGGACACACACTCATGTAAGTTTTATTTCTTTAATCTCTTGAGAACTGTCCTTTAGTGCTGACCCAATTTCAGTTTAGGTCCCATCCAGCTTAAGCGATACCTATTGTGCAACTCATAAATACAGGAAGTGATCTACCAGTGTCTTGTGAGATGATGCCTTTAGCTCATACAAACTTAGATTCTCCATCACAGAGCTGGATGAAGTAATGTGATACTTAGTGTGTCTCAACTTGAAGTTCATGTTCTCTTCTCTTGTTGAAGCCATTAGTAAAACTTGCACAGGCTTTTTGAGTTAAGACTTCAGCTGTAATTTTTGAAAGTTAAGATTATGCTAAGCAGTCTTGAAAATTTCACCTGACATAGTTTAGCATTTTTACATTTCTTCTAAATGTGTTTCAGAACAAGGTGGGATAACTGGTATTTTTGTCTGAAACCTTCTGTTGACTTTTGTTCTGGTTCACTGGCACATGCCAAGGAAAGGGTCAAAATTGCAATTAGAAGAAACATCAGTGTGTCAGTAAACTTAAATCAGCTGAGTAATGGGTACATCCTTGGGTTTCGTCATCTCCTGTTTTGGGGAACTCCAAAATAACAACAGGAAAACAGACAATTTTTTCCCCTTCATATGAACTGGTCATATCTAGTCATTAATATTTGCATTGAATATTTTCTCTTAAGGCTTGCTGATGTGGTCCACTCTGTGAAGTTGATGAGTTAATGTTTATGCTTGTGATCTAGTAAGCACTGCCAAGCATTCAGATACTAACACTTCTGCCTTCTGACACAGAAATAACCCTGACAGAATCAGTATTTACACTTACCAACTCTGGTGCTTTTAAATACAAGAGCTGTAGAACAGTTAAAGGAAAACTCTAAAGAAAGCTTTTTACCATTGCCAAAACATTCTTTTTGGCAATGGCAAATGATAAAATTTAACGGAAATCATAAAATGAGTGCTGTTATACGTTGCATCTCAATGAACACAGAATAGGCAGGAGTTTTAGCTGTGTTAGCCAGCTACTGTTGAAAGGCAGTCTGATTTGGTGCCCCAGTTCCTCTACTGTAAATTCATGCAGCTCATGAAGACACAATGATGTAGTTTAACAAGACATAACCATGCCATCTTTATCTAGCTAATGCTAACAATTTTAATACTGAGGACATGATGATACGGACTTCTCCATGTAACATGAATTCCAAGTACGTCTTGTCATTAAGTGCTTACTATAATTTATGATATGTGCCAGCTATAATAAAGCTAGCGTGATCATTTCTGCCCATGCTATAAATGCACTTACTTTCTGTGAAAGAAATACAGAAAATTAGATGACTGCTTTCCTAATAGACTTCAAAACTACCTTGAAATGTTCTTTGTAATACTGTCTTTTTCAGTCTTGGGAAATTAAAGAATGCATAAAAGTTCCTGAAGAATTGTAATGAGTTGACACAATGTTTTTTCTTGTCTTGTAGTACGTCTGTATGGAACATACTATAAAAAAAAAACCAACCCACCACCTTAACGTTTGATTTTGTATGAGAATGTTGTATTTAGCTATATATGCTGCAGTCACCTTTTAGAACTAACAAACTGCTTCATCAGTAGCAAACCTATGCTGTAGAAATTTCAGTGGAAGGATTTAATAAACATTAGGAAAAGAATTATTTTGAAACAAAATAATGCAACATTTTGGTTTTTTGCTGTGGTCTCTTGTGAATTGCAATAGCTAATGGTTCAGGGCTATCTTATAGTCACAGTAATTAGTGGTGGCTAAATGCGTCTTAGGATCCTTTTAAACTTACGGAGCAGTATTGCAATACTTAACACTGGTCCTAAATCTTTTTTTAGTAACTGTCTATCCAATTCAACTTCATACTACCAGATACAGCCACAAGGAGGAACATGACATTTCAGTGTAGACTTACGCAAGGCGGTTTCATAATTTATTAAAATTTTTCATAGTTAATTACCAACATGAATTGGCTCTGCAAGCAGAGAGCTGGGAGAAACAACTGAAATAAAAGCCTGTACTTCCAACTTTAGCTGGAACTTCCAAAGGGTGTAGAGGAAGCTGATGACCAGCACTGTTCTTTTGAAAAATCTCAGGCTAAGTAAGAAAGTTTAATCATCTATGCTGTTTCTACCTTTTTTTCTTTAAGAGGAAAGCTAGTGTTAGATTATCTTGTGTATTTTTAGAGAAAAAACAAGCTCAGTTTTGAATTTAACTGTGTCTTCAGGTTTGCTAGCTTTTTAGCATGTTACCTGTTCAACATTTTATGCCTGTCTCCAATGGAACTTTATTTTCTCTTCAAGTATTTTGGTGTCAGGGCATCAACTAGTCTCTTAATTTTAGGGCTTTTGTTATTGCAGATTAACCAGAGCCAAGAGGAGCTGTTTTATATTAATTACTGGTTTTGTTTACAATTGAGTTCTAGTGAAATCTTTCAGATTGACAATTTGAAAACGGGTTCTACGTGAGGTGAGTAAATAACAGTATGGGGGTTTTGGCCAATTGCAGCTCTGGTAGACTTTACAATTGAGTTGCATTTACTGTAGGAAAAAATTATTGCTGTGGGAATAAAATCCTTCCTTTGCCTGGAAAAGTATAGTAGCTGGTTGTCTTCAAGACCACTGCAGATAGATACAGTGAATCAATGAACCTGCTTGTGAATTTTTAAACTACTTATAATTCAGCATTTGCATTTTTTATCATGAATAGTTGCAATAATTACCTGTTTGTATTTCATATCCTCAGTTCACAGCAGTATGCCTGCATTTCTGGATTTCTTACATGCTTTCTCTGAGGCCAGCAAGCAAAAGTAACTTTTGAGAACCCATTAAAAAGGTGACCATAGGTACAGCGATTTCAAGAGACGTATCTGTTGCGGTGAGTGTTTCTTCACCTATATTTTGGTAACTCTTGAAATCGCTAGTGCTGTTACATTATGTTAACAAGTGCGACTGGTCACGCAATTACAGTACAGACATTCACCGAATAAGCAGGACTCTGGTTTTGACACAGTTTGTACTTGCCAAAAGAAATCAGTTAATACTTGCCCCCAGGTTGCTATCAGATTGTATTGGACAAATTATGTCACTCATGAATGGTTTTTTCCCCTGTATTTTTGCAGTGTATGATCATCGTTTACAGGTCAAGCCTCAAAAAATTTGATAGTGGTACTTAAAACTATAGAAAGTATCAAGTATCTTGTCCTGTCCCACAGAAATAAATTCTAAATCTGTTGCTGCTTCCTCAGTACTAGTTCCTACATAAAAAGTCAGTCACAGAATGTTAATACCTTACAGCTACTTTCTTTGTAAGGGAGTGAAAAATGCTGTCGTCAGTTCCCCCACAATAACCTGATAGAGCTTTACTGTTAAATGACAGTGTTTTGGTTTATCTTTCATATTGCAGCTTTCAGTGAAAGACATTCTTACCAAAGTTTTCATAAACAATTTTTGATTATCCTTTTATCTGGTGAATAGATACATAGCTATTATTTGTACAACTTTTGATAATCACCTTTTACATATACATGTAAGCTTACTAAAGAAGCTAGAGAGGAAACTGATGAAACATACAAACATGAATCCTATGTAAGTTGCCCCTAGTTCTCTCCAGTTTAAAAGGAAATGCGAAAATAAAAGCTAACGCAAGCTACTGTAGATTTACCGAGAGGGGAGAAGTTAAATTTTTAAAAACTGTATTTTAAAAGTGCATGACATGATTAAATCTAGTCATGCAGTATCGTTTGTACCAATGTATGTGATGGAAGTCCTTTTCATCATCATGTTACACCATTATCCAGCATTGTAATGGCATCTACAAGTTCAACTACTGAATGTTTTGCATTTTAAAAGCCTTAACTGTTTATATTGTATTAATGTGTTTTTAAAGACTATAAGGAAACAACATTTTCCTTGTACGTTGTTAAAATTTTGAACGCTTACTTCAATAATTTTCAGAGAAGTCCAGTTTTGTATCTTAATGCCCCTTTTTGTTTGTGTACCACAAGAAAAACCCTGTTAACTGGGGACACTTTTTAAAAGATAACAGAATTTATCAGCCTCTTTATAGTTTAAGATCTTTACCCTACTGAGATTTATTTTGGTTAACAGTCTTCTGAATTTCATTGTATGTAAACAAATTTAAGTGAGCAAACAAATAAACATTTCATTTAGGTATTTAAAGTTCTTTCTTAATGGTAAAGATTGGATGAAATCCTAAAAAAAAAAAAAATCCTCTCTGGAAAAGAGAAGGATAAACTTCTGTTGATCTAAATATTTTTATAAATTCAAAGTTTTTGGCAATGTGTTTTCAAACAGATTTTTTTCCTCATCATCCTAGTTTCAATATTTTAAGTGAAATATCTACATATGCACAATCACATTTTCATTTAATTAAGCAAAAGTCAGGAAATATTATTTATACCTTTAACAGTTGGAATACGCATCTAGACCTGTTTACTGTAGGCAAGATAAAGCCACATCTCAAGTTTTCTTTTTGTACCTCTCTATAGCTTTGTCTTTTAAGGTTATAAACTTCCATATTTCCCATTTGATCCATTAGCCACTACAAATTCATCTTCTAGCAAATACTTCTTTTGTATGTGTTGTCACACCTAGTGAAGCACAGACTGCAGCCAAATGGATACGTACTTTTTAAAATGCACTGTGTTAACTTGTACTTTCTCTTGGAAACTCCTGAAAAAAAAACCTCAGTAAATTGAACTTCTTAGATTTTTCTTCTAAGAATTGAACAACAGAGAACATGCATTAAAGGCATCAAGATGTTACTTATTGGATAAATGTGTCCTGATGCATTTACTGATGCAGCATATTTCTTTTGTTTAAACCTAAATATTTCTCAGTTGTGAATATTCAAAGGACTAACTATAGGAAATGCTGTTATACCAGGTTTCTCTCTCCTCCCATCTTTCCTGAAAGGCTACTTACTCAAAAACAATTTAGTTTAACTCGTTTTCTGCTACTTAATTCCTCCAGTATGCTGCAGATACTTAGCAGTTCTTCCACACAGCAAGTGGACTGTAACTGAGGGTGGCAAAGATCCATGTGCAACATCAGCATGTTCTTACTGGCTCTTGCCTTAAAATTTGTAACTTGTGTCTTTCTTTAAAAGACAATCTTGACCAGTAAAAACTTCTAGCTCTTATTCAAATACTACTGTACAAGCTCTTCTTATGTTCTGTTAGCAAGGTCCTCTGTTCATTTCTGTAACTATCCCATTTGGTAAAGTTGTGTAGTGGATTAGATTTGCTTTTTTTTTTTCCCCCTTGCTGAACAACAGCATTGTAACTATATACTTATGCTGACTGGGTGATAGATGAGTCTTGGACTGACTACCTAACATTTCTGATTGGGCCCAGTCAAGAAAGATTTAACATAGGCCATTCAACGTTAAACAAAACCAAAAGGTTTAAAGAGGTGCATCCCTTTTGCTGGAGACTACACCAATGAACAGCTGTAGGCGTACCGGAACAAGACTGCCTATATAGGATTCCCCAACCACTATAAGCAAAGTTCATTTGTGGTAGTCTGGTTTAAAATGAGCTGTATCAAAGTTCTGCCAGAGCTTTGCTCTACATAAAGAGCAAACTGCGTAAAATTATTTCTTTAGGCCTCCCATTAGTGTTCCTGTATTTTTTGGTACTAATCTTTCTTGTGCTATCAAAGGTGCTTCTAGATTTTCAACTCAGTAATAATGAAGGAGACAATAAAAGAAGTTTTAGTTGGAAGCTAATGGCACCGCTGTTTTGATTTGCTATACCAACGTGTCTGTTTAATTCTGTCTTCCTTCCCCAAAGACTAGGTTTCAAAGACTTACTAGAAGCTATACAGAATATGAAGGTTTATTTCAAAAGAATACATTTGCAAGAATACACATAAATGCACTCAATGTAACAGTACCTTCTGCAAAAATAGGTTACATAATACCCAGTAATGAAAGAACAAATCTTATTTTTCTACAAATTAGAAAGCAGAGAGAGTAGCCTGGACAACCTTCAAAATGGAGGTTATAGTTGTGTATGTTGTGATAAGTAGCTAACTTTAAAGCATGACACCACAGAGCTAATGTTGGTAAATCAAACTACTAGCACACAGCTGCAAACTATTCTTTTATACAGGATTAACAAATATTTTGGTTCCAATTTGTTTTTACACAGCTCTAGTGCCTCAGGGAAAATGCTTATCAAAGATACACAAAAACTATCCAAAATTACAACATAACTATTAAAATGCCTCCAAAATTGAGAGGAAAGTAATCATGTTAAATTAAAAAAAATTTAACCAGGACTTCCAGACAAGATTTCCTGTTTTTAATCAGAGAAAGTTTACAAGAGATTTCAATAAGTTATCTTGAAACCAAGCAGCTGTAGATCTTAGAATCTTCGTGGAGGTCCACCTTTAAATGGCTTAAATCCTGAGCCACTTCCCCTCTGCATGGAATTGCCTGTGATCTGTACAACTCTATTAATTGGTGAAGAGTTACTGGAAACAAAGGTTTTAAAAAAGTGTTAAGTTATGATAAGTATCTAAACTCTCGGTGTACATGTAAGAACACTGTCATATCACTTAACACTCATATCACTTAACTGTTAAACTGTAATTCTCAAGAGAGACTTGAAACCATGCAAGAAGTCACTCGCTTCTGTGCAGCTGAACAATACTGCCACTAGCAATACGACAACTGTGGAGCCATGCGCTAGCATGGAAAGACGGGTTTGTATGTTGCACAGCAGCATCCCATCCACAGAAAGCAATGCTGCTTGCACCGAGACTATTCTACTTCCTAAGCGTAACCAAAGCTTTGAGAGCTCAGCAGGGAATTGAGAGGAAGTAGGTTTTGTACCTTGTATGTGGAGACATCATGCCACCTCCTCCACGGCCGTCTCCCATTCTCCTTGTGTCATGATACCCACTGCCTTGAGAACTAGGTCCATGCCATTCTTTTCTTGGTCCAGTTTCACGACTATGGCGTTCAACAACATGTCTGTCCTCATTATAGTGCTAGTGTAAGAAAGTGATAGTCATTTTCAGAATGAAAGGCATATTTCGTTATCAACAGGAAATGAGTTTTTCCAAGAAAGTTAAGCTTACAGCATATATATATATATAAAAAATATACAAAAGGCAAGCATCTCTTAAGATTTCAGTCCATAGGCAGCTAACCCATGCTTTCAAGAGCCCTGTTAAAAATAACTCTAGATAACAAACTAATTTGCAATTGTGTGGATATGCAGGGAGTGAAGTTCCATGAACTCGTACTTTTACTCCCAGTTCTGCCCTGATCTTATATAAGCACTGACAAGCATGTTCCATATAGCTACAGAAAGATCCAAGAAAGTTAATCTTACAGCATATATATATATATAAAAAATATACAAAAGGCAAGCATCTCTTAGGATTTCAGTCCATAGGCAGCTAACCCATGCTTTCAAGAGCCCTGTTAAAATAACTCTAGATAACAAACTAATTTGCAATTGTGTGGATGCAGGGAGTGTGAAGTTCCATGAACTCGTACTTTTACTCCT
>NW_008795371.1:1878817-1903547 GCF_000699145.1 Aptenodytes forsteri | reverse complement strand
TTTTTTTTTAAATGCTTCAGGATCCAGTAGCATGGAGCAATTTAGTCTGTAGACTTTAAAGCCAAGTCTTACAGAGGTTTTTCTCTCAGTAGTGCGTTACAGAGTACAATGACAAACTGCACTGGCAGTAGCAGGCAATGTAAGGTTAAGACCCTGAAAACACAGGATGACAACAACATCTTAACAGCCTTATCAGCAACTCATTCAGGTATTGTTCTGATCTACCTGAAAGATGCTAGGCATAAAAAGAACTGGGTACGTTGTCTGCAACTCCTTGGCTTATTAAAAAACCCAACAAAAAAGAACTTTTAAAATAGAGAAAAGTAACTTAAAAATAGCCAGAATTCTTGATAATGATTTATACAACGCTATTTTTCCAGCGTGATTTTGCATTTTCCAGTCTCTCACTCATGCACACAAATGCAAGAAGATGACTCACTTGTCCTCCACCTCTTTCTCCCATCACGCCTCGTTCTCCTTCCCTGCTTCCATACCCAGAAGCACTGCTACGGCTACCAGGAGGTGCACCTCTCACGTGTCCAGACACTTCTCTTCCTGACCGATCTGGCCTCTCACCTCTGTAAAAATTGCTTTTATCAAAATTTTGGTTTCAGTATAATAGAACTGGCACCAAATCATAGCACACGTAGACTTCAAAGATTCCTTTTTGTTTTTCAGGTTCCTAGCAACTTGCAGTTAGCTTCTTAGAAACATTCTTTTAGATCTATGTGGCGCTCTAAATAATTAAAACGTACATGTTATTTGTTTATATCTGCATTCTTGCACAAAAGCCTCCTTACTCTATGTTGCGACACATGATTAAGAATAGACTGCTGGAAGTCACATCAAGTTTACAGATGAGATTTAGCATACGTGACAACCTACACACAATTTTTTTCTAATGCTTTTGGAAAGTGACTTTGCCATTCTTTTGGGGGGGGTGGGGTGGGGTCTGTTTACACATCAATTCTTGAGGAATTGCTACTATGGATAAATTCTACAAGCATCAGTACCTTCACTAGTTTGTTACTGGTTAGCCAGCAAATTTACCTGCCATCCCGTTTGTCTGTGCTTATGCTTCCCTCGCTCTTCCAATTTGTTTGCCTAGGTGGATTTGAACCAGTCTCTCTTGGATGTCGACCATGTGGTATTTCAGGTCTGTCATGAATTATCACTGTTCTTCTTTCATCTCTGTCTCCTCGCACTTCTCTTCTGTCTGTATCTCGAAGTTCACTTCTTGGTTGTGGTGGTTCATTTCTTCTGGACTCACTGAAGTTCTTGGGATATCTCTCAAACCCTGGCTCTTCTCTTCGCGCTGTTGGGCGAGTCTTTTTTGCTTCACCTTGATTTACAAAACGTTCTCGCCTGAGTTGTTAAAGTAAAAAAGTCATTTGCTTGTCTCCTGTTTTCCCATTTCTCTGCACATGTAAGCACATGCATGAGTACACAATAATATTACTCATCTTTATATTACATGTTTATTACTATGTATGTGGTATATACCTTAAAGATCCTTCCCACCCCAAATTATATTTATTTCTACAATTGCCATTTTGAGCTCAAGTTCTTACGGCCAGTTTAACATTTCTTTATGCATTTATCTGTTCACATTTTGGTCAGTATAATTTAAGCAATTGTAGGGCCTCCTTTTTGCCTAGTATGAAGCAGAGGGAATGCTAGATTTCTCGAGTCAGCTAGAAAATACAATTCTAGTTCATTGCAGCATAAAAGTAGAAGTCCAGAAGCTACGATTATGTGGTCTTAACTTTATAACTGGTTATTGGAGATGTTTAATGGAAACATGAAGATGGATCTGGAACCAGCATTTACTGCACAGTTGCATGGATCCTGATGAATGTGACTCATGCAAGTAATGCTCTTAACCTCTCATTAAATCAGCTGCTTTTAGCCTTGCTTACTAAGGAGGTAAGTTACCAAATAGGACAAATCTAATCCATTGGAACCCATTTATGACTAGGCATGCAAGAGGAATAATCGCAAAAATTCTTTCAAAATGTCACCCAGAAAAGACCACCAGGCAGCCAATTTAAAGTTCTCAGAGAAAAGCGGACTAGATTCCACGGTATAAACAGCCAGTCCTGAAGACACAAGAAATTTTGGGACACTAGTGCAATTCTATTGCATCAGAACTGTATAAAGCCTTTAGCACCATTTTAAATTTTGAACAGCTAAGAGTGAAATCCACAGGTTTCATCCAGAGGTGTTGGCACGCAAATATCTACCCTATTATCTAAACTTACCTATCAAAAGAAGATGATGGAACAGAAGAACCTTCTGGATATCGTCCCCGTTCTCTGTGATCAAAATCATTAAACCTGTTCTGCTGGCGACTGTAATCTGAACCATGACTAAAACGTGCGTCTGTATCAAGAGCCATCTTCTTATTCTCATTCCAGTAAGGATCATCTCTCCTTTAAGCAAAACAAAAACAAATGAACCCTCATCAGTTACATGTATCCAAATCAAGGCCTAATATGCAGAAAATTGTTAAGAGTCAGTTGTCTGTTTTCAAGACACTCATTTGACCTTTGGAAAGCCACTAACAAAAGGTAGACTCTTTCAATAGTAGTGAACAAAATCATTTAAGAAAAAACCACCCAAAACACCCCTCTGTTGGTGCAAATTAAAGAGACAAAATAGCAATAAAATATGTAATAAAATCTAAGCAATAGTATACAGTGTTGGGCAGGTGAAAACACCGCTACCACCACCAAAAATACCCAAAAGACCCAAAACCCCAACAAAAACATCACTGTAGCAAAATTTTGCCTTGAAAATAGCCTCCTAGGAAAAAAAAAATGCCTTCTGGGGAAAAAAAAACCCACACCAAAACAAGCCACCCACAAATCAGAACAGCTTTCTCAGGAAAGAATAGTGTAGGAAACGTCACAGCCTTGCTCACTAGAAACATTCAGGTACAGAGTCTCTATGATAAGAGTGTGAGATACTAAAGTGTATAATCAGTAGCCTTGAAAAATGAAGCTGTCTTTATTCCTCTGGTGAAGAAATATTAGTGTTCTGCTACTGTATCTACCGTGACGACTTACACTTACCTTCCATTGTACCACTGATATGTCAATGTTATGGCTAAGGTCTCAGTCCTATTCTTATAATCAAAGATCAAAGCCAGTTCAATTCATGTGGCTCAAACAGCAAGTGGTAGATGTCATCAGCTTCAGTAAAAATTAAAAGCCACCACATTGACTTCCTGAACCATCCATTTACCAGAAATGTGAATTCTTAACAAAGCAGAAGCTAGAAATTTCAACCACTAAGGCAGAACAGCTTTTCTCAGCAAATGCACTGAATTGCGTTATGCTCTCTTCATACAGTAAGAATTAATTCACGGGATGCTTCTTTCAAAACTCTCTCCTACAGATAAGGTATGTTTCATGCTTGGAATAAACTGATGTCAAAACCAAACAAATACCAGAAATCCAGTTCTTCTGTGAAGACTTGTTTCAGGTACCAATGCATTTTCAAGCCTGACACAAGGCTGGTAGCTGTTTCTCTTTACTAAGCGCTGTAAAACAATGGTTTGAGAATCAGTTTACCTGTGATCTACATCACGTGGACGTTTCAAAGAATTCCTCTTTTCCTGTTCATAACGAAGTTGCTGCTGTTGTCGACGAAGTTCCTCCCTTTCACGAGCAATACGCTCTGCTTCTTTTCGACGTTCCTACCATGAAAGGGAAGGGTGAACAAACCCAACAAACAAAATAGCTCTTTATTAGAGATACCTATAGAACAGTTAGCAAGTATACGGAATTGATAGTTTTCTATTAAAGGCTATCTGATACAATTCATCCTTGGATAGCATCTAAGATTAAAGAGCATAAGGAATACTTCTCTAAAAAAAGTAGACAACAGATCTGGAGAAGCTATTGGCTGTTAGGTAGAAATATCTCCAGGTAATTTCTTCAATTGCTAATGTATTTGTTGCCCAGAAACACAACTCATTAATTTTGCAGTGACATTCTCTAGGAAAAATCTAGTAAAATTATGGAAGACTAGTATGGGCAATATGATCTGCTGTACTTCAGTTTTAGAGACAGACGTGTATAGCCACTGAATAAACCAGTAGCAAAAATTTGCCACCAAGTCAAGCAAACAAGATAAAGATTACTGTTGTGGTACACTGTGGATTATGTAATGTTTGGCTGGGGTTTTTTTTATGGCCTGGGTGGAAGGGTGAAGAGAAAAATTCACCGCAACTGCAAACTAGGTTATACTCCAAAACGATATTGCACTAGTCCAAAATATAAATATGCACACCTGTTCAATACGAACACGCTCTCTTTCCAAACGCTCCCGTTCCATTCTTTCCCTCTCTAGTTTTTGCCTTTCAATTTCTAATCGTTCCCTTTCTCTCTGCAAGCATTCTTCTCGTTCATGCATTATTCGTATGCGTTCTCTCTCACGACGCTCCCGTTCAGCAATTTCTCTTCGCCTAAAGGAAAAAAGAAAAAAAAAAAAAAAAAGAGGTAGTAGAAACTCACCTGAAAAATTTTCTCATCCAGAACCAACATTACCTTAGGCATAGACATTAAAAAAACCACTATTTGAGAGTAAGGTCTTGACAGAAGTCCTGGTATCGGAAGCCTACTCCTTTTAGCCCCAAGTAGTCAAACTAGTTTTAGCGTATTCTACAGAACCATTTAAGCAAACAACAGATACTAGGAAAAGTTGTATCAAGAATCATCTTTCTTGATGTATTTTATGCTGGATTCATATTTCTATGTTGTCATCTTGCAAACAATAACAACAACTTAGCAAAGAATATGATTTACATCTTAAAAATACTTGCTATTTTAGCTCTTGCCTTCTTCAAGCTAACAAAAAATTTACTTATTGTTTTCTGTCCAAAAATAAGACAGAATAACATGACCACTCTGACTTGCACAGGTTAGGTATACTTGTCAACAGTTTCATTTTGCTTTCTTCTTCCCACCTCCTATAGTACAGCTTACAAGAAGCAGGAAAGGCATTTTCTCCTTTAAGCTTTACGCTTGCTGGGAATTCCTTTGTTTAGGGAAATCCAGCTAACAACACAAGTCATTTAACTATCCTTTGCAAACTTTTGGCCGTAGGAAAAGAGCAGAATAGAACAGTTAGCCGTTTAGTCCTTTTATTTAAAGGGACAAGATTGTATTATGCTTGATTTATCATTTAGATACAACAGTTCTCTGTTTAAAAACAAACAAACCAACCAACCCCAAATGCTATTTTTGGCCCCATCTCCTAGTCAACTTCTCATCTTTTCAAAAAGAAAACTGGCATGCAGTAACACTTATGAGATACACCCCCCATAACAAACACTAAGCTATGTGTGTACATATACGGCTATTAAAAGATTAAACAAAAATTTTGGAGTCTGTTAATTCATATAAAGATACTGTTAGGTAGAGTCCCAGACTTTAACATCTGGGTAAAAGGCTTGACAGAATGCATTCTAATTAGATTTCTAAATATAGCATCTGATCAATTAATGTATAAAATAGCCTTTAGCAAAAAGTTGAATTACTACCTTCGGAGTTCAACAGCTCGTCGTATTCTTTCCAATCGAACCATGTGTTCTCGCAATCTCTGCTCCTTCATCTTTTCAAAAGGCAAGATATCCTTTCTACCCCTGTATTCCCTGAATTTCACTTTATCTTGAATAATACGCTCTTTGTTCCTCAATATCTGTGGCTATAGATAGAGATTACAATGGTTATTTCAGAAGTCTCATTCATTTAGGGAGATTTCTGGATGCTATGTTCAAGTATCATTAGCTACGTAGCTATCCAAAAGCATATGAAGCTTCTATCTAAGCTTAACAGTTTGTAATAGTTTATTGACTCTTCAGAGAAAATATCAACTGTAAGGTAGTATCAAATCAGATAAGGATTGCATCAAATCTATAGATACTTACTTTATCAAACCTTCCCCTTCTAACTGTCCTAGTGTGGCCTTGGTCTCCTTTTGTTTGGTCTAAAACTACAACTTGACCTGGGCTTTTACCACCTAGTGAAGGGGGGAGAAAAAAAAAAAAAAAAGAAAAAAAAAGAAAAAAGGTTTAACACACACACACACACATCCCTATTTGTCCATTACAGATTTTCCTTGGTGAAATTTCTAAATCTCTAAATTGAACTGTTACTGGCAGGAGAAACATACCAGCACATGTCTGTAATTAAGTAGTAACATAAAACATGGAAGCTTTAACATCAGCTCTAAAGTAATACATGTTACTGGAGTCTAAAAAAAGAACAGGCTTTTAATCATCTGGTTTCCGGTAAGAGCAAGAACATGCCCCCAAAACAAGTCAGACACACAGATTCAACAGGAGGAAACGTGGCTATATTGCATACTTATTCTTTTCTTTTCTTCAGTTTTTTTAGTGGATTCTTGATTAGGGCCACTTGCTCCATTATCACTCTTCTCATCTTTACCTTCTGTTTTCTTGGCTTCTTTACTTTCTTTTTTTTCAGATTTCTCAGATTTCTTTTCTTCTTTTTTGGTTGATGGAGTTCTTGTTAGGAAAGAAACACACAAATGCAATGAGGAAAATTCAGCTTAAAGGATTTTTCACAGCTTCAGAAGACACGTGAAATTTCTTACTTGCTGGCTTTATCACTCGATGCAGTCTTCTTATCTCCCATGCTTCTACCCGAACCAGATTTCTCATCACTTTCCTTCTTCAACTCCTTTTTGGAGGGATCGCCTTTCACCTATATTTTTTTCCAAAAGCAAATAGGTTAATACAGATTCTTGCATAAGATGGTCTATAGAAAAGTTTAAACCTTATTAAACCTACTTTCTCAACAGAAATTTGTTGTCCATGCAGCTCTGTTCGATGAAGGTGTGCAATACATCTAGCCACTTCTGTACTAGAAGACATTGTTACTATGCCGTAACATTTTGCCCCTGGGCTTCGTGCATTTGTGACCACCTTTGCACCAAGCACCTACATAAACAGGTAAAATTTAGGTTTTGAGAAAGACATTTCTAGTTAGGAAGCAATAGTATTCCAATAATATTTTTACCCTAGTATAGAAAAACCGAAACAAACCCACCCCACTAGAAAGACTGACACTCCAAGTTTTCAAAAGCATGTTATTCCACAGGAAGCTGCAGCTTTGAGAACTTTATCCCAACTTTCACATCAAGGCATATTAATGCTTATGTCTGTTTTGACCAGTCGCAACCTCACGCACGTTGTCTAAATGCTTCTTTTGACAGTTACCGTCAAAATTCATTCACAGAAACACCACTGATCTGAATTTGATGGTTCATCTCTGACAGATGAACCCTCACAAAAAAGTCAACAGCTGCCAGTTAATGGCAGGAAGGTATAAGCAGTATTATGTAGTAACTTAATAAGTGGGCCAAGTCTTCAAAGACATCTAGCAATGTGTCAATTAAGCAATTTTAGCAACCAGCTCTTTGATACCTGCTTCTTGAGAAAGCATTAAGCTTTGTGTTCCTGCTCCTTGCTAGAATTTCTGTAACTACTGGAGCCAGTCTTCTTGATGTAGTCCTGCTCTAATGCAACAATTTCATCTTTCTAGCAGCCTGTAATGGTGCAGTCGTTTAGAAATGACGTTTCCCAATTAATTTAAAACTGGGAAGCTAAGCAAACACAGGCACCAAGCATCTTTACAGCAAAAACAGCCAAACAATTGGAAGTTTTAACAAAATATACTCTCAGGTTTCAACACTTGTGAAGGCATTAAATAAAATCACCTGCTAAATTCATTAGAAAAATCAGATATCCAATAATCAGTACACACACTTGATATTCACAGTGCTATGGTTCTAACTAGTTCCCAAGATGCAGTAACGTCATAACTGCACAGGCTTATACAAACAGTATGAATTCACATAGTTATCAGCAACTCCTTTGAGAAAATGACAACTGCAACAAAAACTGTTTTTAGAAGACTGCTTAGCTTATATAGATTCTGTATTGTTCTGTGGAATTTGTATGTTAAATTAAACCAAAATCCAGGAAAACTGACTTAGTTTAAGCAGCCTGTAAAAAAATTCATTAAGTCATTAAAAGAGTCCCTAAAAGAACAGACATTAACTGTCACGGTTTTTTACCTATTTTTCCTCTTCATAAGCCCTCAGAACACATTTTAAAAACAGCCTTCCAAAGCAGCAGGGTCTATAAAGACTGTTCATATTACAATTTTACCGGTTAGCACATTATCTTACACTCATGGTTAAGTACAGTTGCTGCAAAAGAACACAGCCATCGTTATTTAATTTAAAAAAAATTTTTTTTAAAGCCAGTCCTGACCAGTCATATTTGTGACATTTCTTTTGCATCTATCTTACCTCAACAGGAAGAAAAATTTCTTACAAAATTAACATATGGTTGTTCCTGTAAGCATGCACTCTTACTTTAGATGCGGAAAATATCGGGGTTTTTTAGATTACATTCATTAGGCATTTCATCTCAGACTTTTATTTAAATCAAGTATTACTCAATTTCTGTAAGTGAATAGAGGAGGGGAAAGAGACACACACAACACACATGGTATCACACCCCATGAAATACCTTTCCATATTTGCCAAAGAGATTTTTCAAGTCAGCAGCTTTTGTGTTGGAAGACAGTCCGCTAACCCACAGGTTTCTAGTTGAACTTCCACTGCTACCACTAACACTGCTTGCGCTTCCTGAAACAAGTTTTACAAAACAGCCAAAAAATTAAGGAGACAAAGGCACCATGAATATTGAACTAAACTGTTGCTGAAAAGAGAAACTTAGCCTGTTACCTTTAAGTAACTGTTTATCCGGTTACCTTTCTTGAAAAGACTTCTATATAAAAAAAATATATGCCATAAGATTTCATTCATTTACCCATGTATTGAGACCAACAGCTTGGCTAACTCATACCCAAATGACAGAGCTAGAAAAATCATACAATTCTTTGTTAAAGGCATGCTTTACCCCTCATTTGGGTATGTACATTTAGCTTCAACTTCTGGTTCTTATCAATAACTTCCATCCAAGAAAATTTTTTTTAGCACCCAACATTTGTTCTTCATCAGTAAGTCTTTACACTACTCATATTACCAAAGAGATGGCAGAAAAGTAAGTAGAGGAGACTTAGTTAATCCTAGCCTCCAGAATAATGTGGTCAATTTCCAAAACTTCTTGAAGTATCTGCCCTCCATCCAGAGCAGCTTTTTAAAAATACTGCTGCATGTAGAACTGGATGCAACCCACCAAAATGATTTCCCGCATACTAAGGAAAATACTAAAGAAAAGCCGGAAAAACATTATGTGCCTTAAACACCAACCCCACCCCACCCCCCTGCCCCATATATTAGCCATTTTTGCAACATAGAACTAAGAACTAAAGAGATTCGTGTAATCTTATTCACAACATTTTTTAGTCTTATATTATTTAGTCCAGCTTGCTGTTGCTTGCTGCTAAACGTATGAACTGCTTTTGAGTATGTTAAAATGTAGCCAGTCATACAAGCAAGACCAGAACTGGATTGCCAGCTGAAGAGTTGGAAAACCTGGTGGTACGCAGAGTTTTAAAAGGTAATTTAACCACCTTGAGGAAAAAGGGTAGTTTTCCTTCTTCAATGCATCAAGATGAACTAAGAGCAAAAGGCAACAAATCTCAGTTATCGTCAAACTAGGATTATCTTGATAAGCCCAGATATCTTGATAAACCGTGATACACTTAGAGTATCATTAAATATCATTAAAGAGCCACTATACTGGCTTTGGCTATGTATTTTAAGACAGCCTTATGATAGTTACTATTACAGTTGTCATATCTGCTACGTGAAAGCAGATTTGCTGTACCTTCATTTAATTTCATTGTAAGCATATAACTGTCATGAAAAGACATGTATCTACAGAAGACTGAATTATGTCTGTCACCAAATTTCTCCTCAGAAATTCATTTATCAGGTAAAGTTCCATTCATCCATTAGCGATACGCAAGAGATTTTGTGACAAAGGTTTTTGGCAGAGAGCTACTAGGCAAAATAAGGAGACACATGAGCTTATACAAATGCATTTGTTCAGATAACTGTCATGAAAAGACATGTATCTACAGAAGACTGAATTATGTCTGTCACCAAATTTCTCCTCAGAAATTCATTTATCAGGTAAAGTTCCATTCATCCATTAGCGATACGCAAGAGATTTTGTGACAAAGGTTTTTGGCAGAGAGCTACTAGGCAAAATAAGGAGACACACGAGCTTATACAAATGCATTTGTTCAACTACGAAGGATGAGTGTAACTGGTGACATTAGCATGCTCTTGAGCTCCACTATGTGAATTTGTAATCATAATACAGGTTTTTATGGTAACAGACGGAAACTCCAAGGTAGACAAATAGGTCCAACTTTAATGCACTAAACAGCCACAAGTGCAATTTTGCTAGCTGGCATCTCAGCTGTTATACTTGGTTGAGAGGTCAAAAAATTTTATTGGCGGTATGTTTAAGTACTTGCACTTATTTTTTGCTTGTTCTGCGTATAACATCAACCCAAACTGTTCTAAGTAAGTTACAGTAGGCATATCTGAAAATTACACCTTCTCATCAAAACAAAGACTTGGGAAACATTAAGTGGAATTTGCTCCTAAAAGTGTTTTGAAATAGGAGAACGTATTTTCATTGAGTCTTTAGAGTAAGTATTTTTGATCTTACGAGGAATCTGGCATAAGGAGAAAAAAAAAATATATATAGACACATATGTACAGCTAATGACGACTGTACCTCTAGCATAATTTACTACAGATGGATGAGTTCAATTATATAAACCATTTTAGTACGTGGCAAGCAACTTCTTAAACAGGAAAACATTTAGTTCAAGACAATAACTACCCTAATTTGTAATAGTTACCTTTATCATCCTTTGATGTTGTCTTGCTTTCTTTAGATTCCTTAGTAGAGCTAGAGAAGCAAATTAAAAATCAGAAGAAAATTGAAAATACAGCATTTGGAAAGTGTTGCATTTTATACTACTAATACTAATAGACAAGTTAACATTTCAAAAAATAAAAATGGGCTAGACTGTATATTTGAACAAATGATTCCCTTATGGATTCTTGCACTGATTTTCCCCAAGATGCCTGAAGATCTAGATTTTCTGACAACTCTATTCAGTGGATATATGGCAATCTTCTCCAGATTTCAGGACGGGGACTTGACTTCATTTTGTGTTCTTAGAACTGATAGCTGTTCATTACCATCATCACAAGGACATTTAAAAAAATCGTCAATTTGAAAAAAATAAATAAATGCTGACAATTCGACAATGCAATCAGTAGGACATAGTGTCTATACGAAGATCTTGAATTTTAAAAAGTAACTTATGGCGGTCAAAAAAATCTATAGGCAGGAGCATAGGATACTAATTATAAGATTCTTGCTGCTACCCCCTTAATGTAGAGTGATCTTATTGAATGCTGGTACTCAGTATCGTAAAGAACTGACATAGAAAAACAAACCTCTTTGCTTGACCAGAGGCCCCAGTAGACGAGGGACCTTTCTTCAAAGTATCCTTTTCTTTGTCTCCAGATTCTGCTTTCTTTGAACTTTCTCTGGCTTCCTTCTTGACAGGATCACCCTTCACGCAGTCTTCCTTCTTACCATCTTTATGGTTCTCAGTCATCTCATAGTCCTTGCTTTCCTTCTCCAGGCTCTGTGAAATGGTATCCTGCCCATCCTTTGGCTTACTTGCTTCAGAATCTGTAATTTTCACATTTTTACCTGTTTCTAGGAGGTCATCACCATCAAAATCCAGAGTGATGGCATCTTCAGCCTGGATTGTAACCGATATGTTATCATCCTCAGCTTCTTTCACAGAGGTGTTAGCTTCCATCTCTTCGTGAGCCGTGTGATCAGCCTCAGCTAGGCTTTCTTCTGAAGGAAGAGGTTTAGATACTTCTTGTGTACCATCACCAGAACCTGCTTTATCTAAGAGGATTTAACAGGAATAAATATGGCAAAACAAGAAGTTTAAACAATTTCATATGCATAAGCTAGAATAGGACCTAGAAAATACAAAGCCAGTTATTAGCACTGATGGAAGGTTAGAAAAAAAAACACAAGGTGTATTAACACAAATATAAATCCTTTACCCAGGATCACTTATTCTTCATGGCAAAACACATTTTCTAGAGACAAATACCAAAACATTAGGAGAGAGAATATGGTTCCATCCTGGAGATACCCGTTCTTCATAAGAAGTATCCATTTTCCAGTTTAGGATTTGGCATTCCAGAAGAAAATAGTTGCTTTGGACGCTCACAGTTTGATTTAATCTGTCTTTGAATCTTCCTGGTTCTAGGACTTCTAACCTTCCCAAATCCGAAAGAATTACAGTCTTGGAGAATTTCAGTCAGTCTTCCACACTGGTATTCTCTTTCGCTTTTCCTTTCTAAGCAGTTGTTTGGCAGTCAAGTTAGCTGTACAAGGCTGCTGCAGAAAACGGAGGAGTGCGCTTTAATCCAGAGTTCGTAGACAAACGGTTCTCAGTCTTCATCCACTGGACAGATTTTCCATCTCAGTCCCACATAGGCATCTCCAAACGTATTCTTGGATTTGTGCAGATAAGACGCTTCAGCCACAGGGTCCCTCGTAAACATGGAGTCTGTAGTTTTATCCTGTAACTTCAGTAATGTGTTTATTCCATCTTGTGTAAAGAGATGGTGTTCCATGTCCTTTCTAGTCCACAATACGTAGAATCCTTAAGACTTCTGTCCAGGAAGTCTGTTTGCCCAAATGCATTACATTCCTTCTATAGTTTCACTAATGAGCACAGCTTAAAAAAAAAAAGGTAGCCACTCCACAGGTTTCCAAACACTTGATTTACCATCCTATATACAACTGGTATTTCTAAGTGACAGTAAGCCAAGCATATGATGGTCCATACATTTGTTGGGTGCTCAAGTTCAGTGTAAGGGTGTATCATTTCACTCAATTAAACATCAGTTACTGCAGTGCAAGTTGGAAGCTTTTGCATCAAGACTTACCGTATATTAAAATCAGAGTCCTTGAATACTATGGTTTTTTCATTAAGAATCATAGTATTACAACTGTATTATAGACATCCACCACAGTAACTGATAAGTACTGTAATCAACTCTTAAGAGTAAAATAACTCTTAGGAGTGATTTAAACCCACTGACTGCAATGATTCCAGGTGCTAAGCTTAATAAGGAGACAACTGATACTTAGTACTGGAGACAAGCCTAGTATTAGTAAAGAGATTGAATATTACAAGAGAAAGTTGCCTGCTCTACCAGACTAAAGAGCTCTGAACTCTATTAAACTTTAAACATACCTTTCTCATTTTCTTCATCTTCACCATCCTGCAAGAAAAGGAAGTCAAGACTAAATGTCTCCTACTTTAAAACTTTAAGCAGAACAGTTCATATTTTCCACAGAATTTCTATCATATGAAGGCAAATTAATGAACTGAAAACTGTTTCCAAAGAAAAGATGATCTAGAAACCAAACCTGTGCACTCCCTTGTCAAATCACTAGAAATTTGTACAGAACTTCACTGGTATCTATCTGCATCACTTGCAGTTTGCAATTGGTTGGAACATGCAGCTATTTTCTTCCCCCCCCTTCACTTAACAGGACATTTCTAAACTGTCCCATGTCTTGCTAAAGCCTTCAGAATGGGTATCACACTGCTGATTACTACTTTCAGTGAAATACAAGCAATCCATCATAAGCTTTAAAAGCTTAGGACAGAAGTCAGAAACTAGGTAGACTTCCTCCACTAAGTACTTAAAAATTAAACTATGATTTTAATAGGTATTTACTTATTTATCATTAACCTCACTAAGCAAGACATGCTGTATGAGATGTCCCTTTTCAGATACCAATTCCATGTAACTCAGAATGAATTTCTGAACTTAAAGATGTTACAGATGTTAGTATTAACCAAAAAAAAACCCAAAAACCAACCCCAAACAACCAACACCCCCCCAAACATTCTCCAAAGGCAAATTTCTACATTAAAACAGGAGTTCTGAACTCCTGTATAGGCTGTATACACTATGTTAGCATTTGGCATAGCCCTCTGAAGTGTTTTTAAGAGAGTTTGAAAAATATGCCTTGCTAAGTCTATGCGCTGAATACTCCCAAATTGTAGACACGAATTTGCATTTAAATAGGACACCTGATTTGGAAATCACAATTATCTGCATTATGGGGGGGGGGGGGGGGGGGGTGTGGGGGGGGGGGGGGAAGAATGAAAGCTTCCCATACTGTTTACCTTTACTGTATTACATCATCTGACTCTCTAAGATGCATGCTGGAACAAAAAGCCAGTCTAAAGTGATCTTTTCCAAGTAAACAGGCATGAAAATCAGCTTAACATAACTGATTTGGAACTTACATGGACAGTTGGAAAAGTGTAATCTTCTATGTCTTGACCTTCATTTTCCTATGAGAACATAACAGGGACTTGCTCAGCAAACTATTTGTAAGACAAACATTCAAAGAGTCAAGAGATTCAGTTAACTCAGAAAACATTTTAGTTAAGCGGATACACACTCAATAAGGTGAACATCAATGTGCAGTTCTCATGACTTGCATCTTTCAGTTCAGTGTTCAGATTATGTATGTCACTACTAGTACCAGGGAAAAGGACCGCTTGGGAACTCTGTATGGACTGTGGTAGAATTTTATCAATCAATGCCACATTTATTTCAGGACTACTCAAACACAAGTCAAGGAGCACAGAAAGAAAAAAGTACCAAGTTATCTTTTAGAGATAAGCAAGCGAGACAAAATTAAAAACTAGTTCTGACTTCCTAGTAATACAGACACACTAAGAAAAATGTACATTTTGCTGATAAAAATGCATGTAAAATACAACAAAGTACCTGACTTTCAGAATCCTTTTCTGCATCTTCTGTTGTCTCTGCTGGCTCCAGGTTGTGGTATCTTTTCTTTTCTGCAGGTGGTAATTCTTTAGAATTCAAGTTCTCATCTTCAACAGATTCTTTGAAGTCCTTTAATTCATCATTTCCGTCTTGATCACTTGTATCTTGAGTCTCCAATTCACTTTCCTTTTGGTGTGAACAACAAATATTTGGCATAACTTTGGGTATTAGCTATATTCTGAAAAATTCACTGCTAGAATCACTGTTTCTGCAAAATACTGTATCACATCCATAATAAAAATTCATAGCATGTTTAAAAACCCCACACCTTCACACCCTTAGGCATCACAGCTGTGAGTACAGTAAAAACAATGCTCCAAATTTGCACATAAATTAGCGCAAAGAAAATGGAAACTTTTTTTGGTAAATAAAGTCAAACATTGAACTTAAATATAAACTGGGAAAAAAAATATTACATACTTTTATTACCTTGACAAAGGAATCATCTTCAACCGAAGCATCACCAGTTAATTCATCAGCTTCCTGCTTTTTACCTGAAACGATAGGATATGCTAATGACTAGAGCTGCGATGTAGAGCAGACTTTCTTTCAATACTGATTATGTGTTGGGCCTTAGTTTATTATTCTTTATATGCTCTAGTTATCTGAACTGTTCACTCTAATATAACCCTCCCAAAACTGAGTATTTTTAAGGCGAGGAGAAAAAAAATGTCAGCTGAGTGAGCATGAACAATCAATGTTGTTGCATAAACAAGCAGTTACGTCTAAGTTAGTGATTTTAATACCAATCCTTCTACTTTGAGTGATAATGGAATTCAGGAGAACATTAAAGTGTACGTTTCTAGAATTACTGGAGTTAACTAGACTTTATGACTGAAGACTTTGGAAAGGCCTTACTTTATAGGATGATTAGCATCACTGAGCAATTTAGGTTAGAAGGGACCTCTAAAGGTCATCTAATTCACCCAATCTCCTGCTCAAAAGTAGAGCTAAGTTCCAAATATGATCAGATTGCTCGGGGTTTTATCTAGCTGTGTTTTTGAGTATCCACAAGTATGGCAATTGCACAGCCTCTCCAAGCCACCTTTTTCAGCGCTTTTCATCACTAGAGGGAACAATCAGCAGAAGAATTGAGTCAGGTGAAGCACTTGGGGTTTTTACATATTCTTTACTGTACTAAGGGCATGCTCCATTAAAGAATTCTGTTCTTCCAGCGCATGCACACTTTTTTCTAACAAAGATGGCTCTGTGGAGACGACAACTAGACACAGTTCTCTTTGGAACCCATTGCACTTCCTTAATCTTCTGCAAAAACAAGACCAAAGAACGCTAGATATAAATATCTCCACACAAACACCCTTTGTAGAGCATTCCGTCTCTCTGATTCATTCTATCAAAGATTAGCCTATGCGATGGTTTTCAGTGGCTCAAGGTACAAAAGCAGTTCTGTTAGGAAGTGGCTTTACTATCTTCTACTGAAACTCAGTGTCAATTCAAGATGCAAATGAGATGGCAGTCATGATCAGCACTTAATGCTTTATTTTTTGACATCACATCTTCTCTCATCCCTTAATTCTCTAATGAATGGCTAAATCAATTCTGTAGATATTCAAAAGGAATAGAAAGGAAAAACATAAGCCTTAGTTTGATACAGTATGGACATTTCTGCTACCTGGAACAGTCAATTTCTGTCAGCAATTAATTTCCATAGTCTTTCATATATGGTTCTTAAATTGCATTTAAAAGCTGGAAACTGTTCAACTACAGGGCAAGAAGAGAGACTACTGTTTTGGTTTTACTCAGATTCCAGTTGGTTTTACTCATTTCACTGAAAGGCAGCACTCTGACAGCACTCCTATATACAGCATATTGTTGTTCTGAGTTCAGATGCACACTAGTCTCCAGGAAAAGACACATGGCAGAAGTTATTTCTACGACTGCAAAACATGTGATCTCAACATTCAGATCTAAATGCATAAAGAGATCTTGCCCCTTATTTTAGTTCATTTAAAACAAACAAAACATTCCTGATATTTGTAATGCAATAGATTTGTGAGATTTTGGTGCAAAAAGCCAGCAGCACAGGTATACTTAGGGAAGCTGGCTTTCCTCAGAAAGAGCAGTGCACTTACACTGGAAAGGACAGTTCTTGATGTGCATCACAGCTGATGCCTGAAAGCAAGACTAACCCAAATTTTGTATTACTATTTTAGCACTCTGTGATAGAATCTACAGCCACAGATATCTTAAATATAAATAAAATCAGTGAGACACAGCAAGGATTTCTACACACATTCAACTGTGTTCTGTTTTACCCCTCTCACATTTTAGTTCTTTAGTTTGTTAAACCTGAAAGTCCAAATTCTCCCTGCATCCCATATCCAGTTAAGCATACACAGAGACAGGCAAACGCGCACAGCAGATGCTAGACATATTTAGCAACTATCTAGCACGTACTATCATGAAAGCTATTTAAATTCACTCATTTTGCCTGAGGAAATCTGGCAGGTGAACTGGAACCTAGACTTTATAAGGACTAGAAAAAAAAAAATTGACAAAGCTACCTGAAGTTAGTCCCATCATTCTGCAATGGCAGCTAGAGAACTATATTTTATTGACATGTCCTCATCAAGAGGAAGTTATACCTCTCAGTAATGAAGCTGTCCATATCTTTTGTTTGCTGCTAGATTAAGCCAGACAGGAATGCATGTTTTCATGAGCTTTTCTTTAGTCTGTCTGTTTTTCTTTGCAATAAGTCCCATTTACTCTGAGTACCAGAGGTATTCCAAGGCATAAGGAGATCTGAACAATAACCTCCACTTTTCAGCTTCAAGCCAGTAAGTGGTAGGAAGTTTGCTTTCCCTCTCAGTTCTGTCTCAGGTTACTTTGATCTGCTTAGAGTCACACTGCTCAAAAGTGGCACTTCAAGGTTCTGATATAGATAGTTTTCAGATGTTGGTGCAGTAAGTTGCCAAAAAGCCAGCATCCACAAAAATTAAAAAAAAATTTTCCACACCGATACTCATCCACAACGGGCTACTGAAAGGCACACTTGGCTCATAATTTCATGTAACTAAAGTCAGATTGCGACAAACACCTTTCAGAAACTGACTGTTTCTGTGAACTTATTCAAGACTGGTACCACTTTGAGGAAAATAACTGGGAATAAAAGGTATGTTAACAATTACAGTCAGAACAGCTGGACCTTCTGCAGGCAACAGGCTTAGTAGGTCTCAAGTCATATAAGTTGTGAATACATGATAAAATTTATGTACAGGTTTATCCATGCAGTGGCCATTGAAAATGTCAGTAGTGTAAGCAGCACTCACCAGAAATCTGGGTGCCTAACACCACAAATACTAATTTACCTTGGAATGATGGCACTCCTTTATAAGCCACGCTCAACCCTTTTTCTGGCAACGGCAATTGCTACACACCATAAAATGCAACAGACTATTTACATAGAGAATGAATATTCTCCTTAGAAGTAGAAAATTTAGAACATCTTTAAAACGTTGGTTTACCATTATGCGTGTTTAGCTTTCATCTCATTTACAAGCCTTACAGTAGCATAAGCTTGTTCTACCTATTCATGATCCTCTACATGAGAAATTCAGGCTACCTGAGTGCATACAGAATTATAGAAGACTGTATTTTAGACAAGCCTTAAACAAACTAGATATCTGCATTGGATGCAGATATCAAGTGACATACTCATAAAATTTTGGAAGAATTAGTGTTTGCATTTCTTCTGGTATTCCTGCTGAAACCCCCAACAGGGTTCTGTTGTACCTGACGCTAAAGATTCATCAAAAACATGGGACAGGAGGCAAAAAGGATAAAGGGGAAAGAAAATCTTTACAATGGAATAAACTCTTCATAGCATCATTTAGTTAAGAGGTCTGCTGCAATTTGAATAGTATCATTTGCCACAATATTAACAAAAGTAAATTATCCTGTTACATTTCTGTATTCTTAAATGGTATCATAGGGTAACAAGAATATTTAACTCTTCTACAGTGTCTTCAGGATGCTGCTCTTAGTCATTCATGGTTTTTAGAAAGGATGTACTTCACAAAGTCAGATACTCTGTAGAGAATCACCGACTTGTTCGTAAGATTTGCCATCGTATGATTAAACATTCATAACACTTTCTATTGCATCTCATTAGAGATATCGCTCACCCCCACCTTAATGAAATTACTGAGGAAGTGTTTGGCAAGATTACTTCTTCCTATCTGAGGGCACATGGAAGCCTTACCTACAGTTTGTTGTACACCGTTTATATCTCGCTTCAATACCGCATGGTATCTCATAACTTAAACGATGAAAACAACTTTCCAATACTGGAACCACCTATGCAAAGTGTTTCTAAGGTTCAGTCTGCATGTTATTTTTCCAGTGTTGATTACATCTTACAGTATCTTAAATTTCTATCATCAATACTGAGATCAGGTATTTTAGCTTAACAATTCCCTCCCTCCCAAGAAAGATTCTTTTCTATACAACACCTACTCATTAACATGCAAGAAAGTCTAGTTTAAAGGGAATGTTCTCTTTACAAATAATTTAAATTAAATTTAAAATAATTTAAATTATTTATAAGCTATAAAAAAGATGGCGGCAAACTTTTTAGCAGGGCCTGTTGCGACAGGACAAGGGGAAATGGCTTTAAACTAAAGGGGGGTAGATTTAGACTAGATATAAGGAAGACATTTTTGACGCTGAGGGTGGTGAAACACTGGCCCAGGTTGCCCAGAGAGGTGGTGGATGGTCCCTGCCCACGGCAGGGGGGTTGGACTAGATGACCTTTAGAGGTCCCTTCCAACCCAAACTAGTCTATGATTCTACAATTTACATACATCTTTCCTCAAAAGAGGAGAACATATTCACTTCCTTATAATGTACTCTATCTTGAGTAAAACACTTGAGAAAGAGTAGGGTCTCAACAGTTGGTTTGATTGAACACCACTGGTCAGATACCTAGAAATAATAATAAATTAACATACCTACTTTGTGAGTCAATTAAGACAGACACGCCTTGAAACATTAAGAGGCCTAATTAGTTGTGCAACAGCACTGTGTGCAAGGGAACCGCCCCACCCCCCACCAAGAACATTTGGAGAAGTCACTTTTCAATCTTTACTATTTTATTCAGCAACTGCAAGCCACTGAGAAGCAGCAACAAAGAAGCTACCTGCTTGCCTTAAAAAAAATAAAAGAATTTTAAAAAGCAGGTCAACAAAGCTCAGGAAAAAGATTCATTTAGAAAATTTATTCTGAAAAAAAATTATTTAGAAATAATTGAAAACTCAGGTTATTAAGATTAAAATCAAGGCATTTGTACTAGTACCCTGCAGATCATGTCACATATGTAACATGGCCATAAGACACCTATTTTCAGTGCAGTTGAGAATCCCTGTCTTTCTCCAGCGATGATTCACTGGGCAGGAAAACTCTGATCTAACTCTGGACAAGCTTGCTGCACAGCACAGTGTTTCAGAAATCAAATCACAGAACTATAGTAATGGATGTTAACAACTCAGACAGAAGAAGAAATAATGAACTGGCAGTTTGTTAAATAGTTATTTTAATATTCCTGAAGGACAGATGACATCATGACAGATTATTTCCTCTACTCTCCTTTTGAAGGCCAACAGTGTACAAGTTAGTTTTGTTGGGTTTTTTAAGTAACTCAACAGTTTTAATAAAGAAGTCAAAATTATTTGGGCAATAGTATAAGCCAGCCACTGTCAATTGTCAGCATTTGATCTAAGAAACAGTATTGTCAAATTGAAAATTCAGTTGGAAACTAGAGGGGTACTTAAGACACAAAGTAATAGGTGTCTAACTGGCCTTAGAAACTTGAAGAGCAGCAAATAAACATCTTTGCTCACATTAATACTCTGAGGTTAATATAAATTAGCCTAAAATCTGTTCTTCATCCACACTAATTCCAAAACTTGGCAGAAAAGTAACTTTCAATCACCAAGTTATGATGTATCAATATGCTACAATATTTTTGACTGCAGGTACTTCAAAGGAATGCTCACATCAGAAACATTTGAAAAATGTTTCATACTAGCAGTAAAGTAACTTCCTCTAGATACCAGAATAAGCAGCAGAATGTTCAGGCTTGAAAAGAAAAGCTTTTTCCAAAAACTGTCATCTTTTTACAAAAAGAGAAATTTGTCCATAGCTACTGAATTCCCAGGTGGAGCAGCACAGCTAAGGCAATTAAAGATGGAGCACTTGGTAACTGTTCCATCTTTAAGCTTTCAAACGTTAATTGGCAAAACCAGCTGACCTCACCTGTAGAGTTCTTCTTTACCCCAAATATTTAATTAAGTTAGCTTCTGGAAGAAGTGTTAGATTTTGACTAACTTTGCATACAGGATTGATCAAGGATTCTTGCTGGATTACAGAATCCTTCTGCAAGCATTCTTTAAGTTGTGATGCAAAATCCTCCAATTATACGCTTTCCCGATGAAGATCCACATGGCTCCCTCTATGTTCACTCAACTTTGGGCAAGTCAGTAAATGCCCTATTTTAAATATGACTCCTTTTTCATACAATATCTTATGCTGCAGAACTTGGTATGGGACACTGGCGAGCTGCTGTTTGTTTTAAGAGAGAAAGAAGGTCTACATTCAAACCAGTTTAGTCAAGGCCTTATTCTTCTACTCAGTGTTTTACAGATGTTTCTTTCCTATCTCATAGCAAGTTGGCTTTGTATCATCATTGTCAAAAGCTTGTCACAGTCCAGTAAAAAACTGCAGTATATACTCAGTTGATAAATCAATTTATCAGGCCATTACAAAATCCTGTTCTATGAAAGTAAGTCCCACTCTTAGCCTCATTCCTTTTCTTCTCCATTTTTGTCAACATACACACAAAAAAAAGCAATGAGAGGGAAAACAAATATATCACTCCCACACACACACTATTCCCCCTCTAATTCAGCCTGCATCAATATTCCAGATCAAGTTTTTCTAACAGACAGTGCTAGGGAATTAGACATCTCACTTCTTCCACAGACCTTAAGAGTTGCAGTAGAACTGGCTACATTCAGATCTAAAACCAATAGCCATCTGACATAGTTCGTGATTTTTCGGAAGAGAAACCTCCTTCCTCCCTCCCATTCACCTCTCTCTGGCTGCTGTGAGAAGGTTTATCTGTTACTCCAACTCCCTGGCCTTTTCTGAGGCTGTATTTTCTTTGTAAACAAATATCTAATATTCCTACCCTCCTTTGCACAGCAATAACAGCATGGGGAAAAAAATACTATAGGACTAGTAGTGCTGTTAATTTTACCGCTGGACAGCAGAAAAATAATTAAAGACCCATTAGCATTAGTCTGAAGCTGTGGGGCGGAAGGGAAGCAAGCATTAGCAAAAGGCCTAGAGCGATCTGTCTGCAAAATCAGTAAAGGAGGCAACACTACTCATAGTGTACAAGCACAAGGAGGATCAAGATAATTAATTTTAAATGAAAATTCAGTCCTACTGAATTCAGTTGATGGGCGTGCATCTCCCACGTGCCGTTGAAAGTTTCCTAGTGACACATTAGGGAATGGATTTTTGAAGTGTTAGATTTCCAAGTTTTGAGGGATACTTTCTGGTTACTAGTAACATACTTCAGCAGAAAGCACCAGAGAGGGAGATAACATCAGAATCAGCAGTTATCACATACAAGGAATAGTTAAAAAGAAAGAATATATTCTTTCTTACAGTTAGAAGTAAGCCAATAAGATCAAAAAAGATTTTCCCTAGATGAATTAGTGAGTTTTTCTTGTTCCACACTTGAAGATTAATACAGCATGAACCTCTCGTACTTTTGGTACGAAATTTGCTCATAAGACTTTTGTAATCCAAAAAGTAACGAGGAAAAACTCTTGAGCTTGCAAAGTGAGCAGATGAGAACTTCATGAAGGTCGTATTTTACTTTGAGGTCTACCAAGAACATACATGCCACACGTATGCCTTATGATTCAATTCCACAGCAGAGGTGGCAGGGAACAGCTACTGAAGCCCTGCTTCAGGCAGCAGCATCACTAACAGGCAAACTACCTTTGCAGAAGCAAAATAGTGTAACTAAACAAGAAGCTGGTTCAAGAACATTATGCACATCATGATATTAGTTTGGAAAATAGGAGGATGAAAAGCAGCAGATAAGAGAAGCATTCACCACAGCAGAACAAGTAGCCATTCAGATCTCTACATGAAAAATTGTGGATGCATTTCCTTATTTCGTTTCCATGTAGTTTTCTTAAGCATCAGTTACCTTTCCAGAGTAGGGATTAAAGTAATGTCATAGAAGAAAATGAAACCACATTGTGAAACAGTTTATTTCCTTTCACTTTTCTAGTGTGTCAAAAGTACAGATAAGTTATTCAAACTTTCTAAGCAGACAGATTTTAAATTCCCCATTCACAGCACCATACAAAAGCATGAATAATCACTTCCACCACAAAACTCAGCCTAAGAGAAGTAACAGTGGTATAAGATTGATCATTTCCAAAACAGGTATCTATAGCACATGTATGAACATTCTTAGCATGTATGTTCAATGAAGAATGCTATGCATAAAACAGACATTTCCTTTCCCAGTATTACTTGATTATGGACGCTCCCAGAACAACAGAACACAGAAACCCAAACGAAAATCCCCCAGAACCCAAACTCACAAAACAGTATTTAAATACTTATGCAAAAGAAAACAGAACCGACACAATCACCGCCAAACAGATCAGTACAGAATCTAAGTAATTATTTTTCACAACAGAAAAACTAAAATCTCTTAATTAGACATTTCACAGTGAGCCTTCAGAGCCTATTCAGGAAATCTGTATTTATAAATCCTGTCTTCAGTAAAAAGTACACTGAACCCACACAACACAGTCCTCTTCAGGCAGTGACCCCCTACCACATCACTAGCCTAGGTCCAGCACCTTCTCATGGCTAAACAACCTCTTAGTTCTCCCTCTGCTGTTGCACACATACTCTCAGACACTACAGAGCGTCCCCAGCACCAGAGCTGCACAGCAGTTCCTATACCCGCTTTGCGCCTGTAACACTCCATGTTCAGGATCTCTGTTAACACAGCATGTTCCAAAAAAACTCACAGATCATCTACACTGCCTCAGCACACGCAGAACAAGTCTCCAGGATCTGCGGACAGTACAGCCACTACCTCGTAACACATCTCTTAACCCACTCATTTTCCATATATATCCAGCATCCCTAGATATTGCCTATATACAGTGACTGAAAACAGATGAGTAAGCCCAAAGATGTCTTACATGACAGAAGTCATAAACAGTAAAGTCACAACTGTATCCAAACTACAGGCCACAGTTCCACGCACCTTCTTTAAGGTGATATATGCAACAAAAACTGTTTAAGAATGTAATGTATATCAATAGATCTTAACCTTTGCCTTTAGTTGGTTTCTTGGTGGGTGTGTCAGCCGAGACAGTTATTTCAATATTATCTGGATCCCCTCCTTCCTCTTCAATAGCCTAAATGAGACAAAAAATACAATTTTTAACGGATTTCAGTGGGAAGCTAGATGATTTGACTTCAGAAGTCAGTGAGCCAAACAATTTTTTTTTTTCCCCATCTCAAAAATATTTTATAAAATACTTTGGGTTAAACCTTTCACTTGAAGCTGGAGGAGAGGGAGGGAACACTAACGATAACACCAAGAATTTAAGCTGTTAAAATTACATTTTCAAAGCACAGCTTATCAAGGGTCAGCACATTTCTCTTTGGAAACATAACACTAGAAGGCCACTACGACATCCACGATGACATTAAG
>NW_008795371.1:1868235-1877233 GCF_000699145.1 Aptenodytes forsteri | reverse complement strand
GCTGGGACCGGCCCGAGGAAGCACCACGCTAGCCGTGATTGCGTGGGCTTGTGTTTCGCTGGTTTCTCTTGAGAGCTTATGTTTGAAGACTTTCTCTTTATGCAGCTGCGGGCCTGTTTAGGCAAAAATAACGTTTGATAAGTGTGCGGCGATTGCATGTGTGTGAGAGCGCAAACGTGTAGTGAGTTTGATCGAGTGCGAGCAGTGTAAGGTTCCAGCGGAGCTTTGGTGGAGCTCGGCGCAGCCGCTCGGCCCCCCCCCGGCCGCGCTGAAGGGCGGGTGGTGGTCTCCGCGGGCGGGAATCTGCTGCAGGCTTTCTCTCTCTCGTGGGCTTTTGAAAGCTTTGCTGAGGCATATCTACTTATCTGCTGTTTCGGTTTGTTAGGTCTTGTAATGAAGCGTTCATTGCATTCGTGTCAGAATAAACCTTTGATTATTTTTTTAAATTTCATTTTCCTAAATAAAAGCAAAATATTTATTTATATGTTATTGGTGCTTCTCTGTTCGCGTTAACAAGTTGGCTTGTACATTCTTGCTTGGTCTGGCCAGTGAATTCTCATAGTTTAGGAAGTATGCTTAAGTAATTGATGCTGATTTTTACCAATTTTACTCAGGTGAAATAGTAGTTCCTTTAATCAGCGCAAATTATTTTAAAGATTAGAGGAAGAACAATCTAGGGAGAAGTAGACCTATTTGCATAATAGTTTTTTATTGGAAGTATTCTAGAAGTACAATACTAATGTTTTAAATCGTTAACAAATAAAGTACCTTTAATTATGATTTATTAGGCTGTATTTGTACCAGGTAATGGAAGGTGTTACCTCTTAGTTACCATTTCATTCACTTTCTGTAGGGAACGCTTGAAGTTATTTTGTCAATATTAGATGTTACAGCTGCTATTAAATCTTCAGATGAGGCAGAATCTGTGAATTTAAGTACGTCTAAACCAGTTTAAGTCACAGCAATCCTCTTGTTTTGTCTTTTCATTCAGAAACTGCGTATTGATGAAAAAATGAATGAGGGTTCATTTTATTTAATCTTGGTTAAACAACCTTTTATGCAAATTAAATCCTGAATCCTACGAAGATTTGTAACACCATCCTCTTCTTTCTTTTCAAAATGCACTTGAAGTATTTAAATAATACTTTGCTTAACTAGTTATCAGTTAACAAAGACTAATATCCATGTATTTAAAAGTTAAGCATGCACAGAAATCTAAAAGAAAACACAGTTTGGATTGATAATTGCATGTATGTTTTAGATATATAATGCTGCTGTTGCACTTCGCACCAAGATTTTATAAAAAGAACAATCTTAAATAAGAAATGAATATATATTCTTGCTTATACTATCTTCTGCGATAACATTTGTATTAACATCAAATACATTAAGATTGACTGAGGTTAACAAATGAACTCTTTAGCTTAACTTTAGACTACAGAAACAGATTTTCGTGAATGTTTGTATAACATTTAAACAGTGCATGAAGAAGTCCTAAATGTATTACATTTGTATTCAGCAGTGCAATGAAGTCTCAATCAGGGCTGTCAGTTTTACTGTGGTAAACTGTTGTACAAATACACACAAAACCCACTGGTTAGGTTCTAGTACTGGTGAAGACAAGTTTACTGTGTCCAATTTCAGGAAAGAAGATGAGAGGGCTAACAAATACAGCACTTGCACTGTTTTATAGGGGTTGCTTGACTTACTTAAACCTCGCTGCTTGTTGGATGATGTCATGTAGATGTCAAAGCTGTACACCTAACCCACCCCCAGATAAAAAACAACCAAAAGAACCAAAAGTGGCCTTAAGACTTATTCTCAGTCATCCTCCTGCCTCAAGGCACAATAAGCTATTATGAAAACAACCTTGATGGATGTTTACCTAACCTGTTCTTAAAGCCTTAAACACAGATTCCACTCATTCCTCAGGCAGTCTAGTCCTTAACTACCCTTTTTTGAATGTCTAGATTAAATCCCTTTTCCTGCAGTTTAGCTGCCTTATTCAAAGTGAATGTAAAGGACAGTGTTCCCTTTCTTTTTGCAGCATCCTTTTACATAAACTGACTGTTACAATATTTTTGTTCAGTCTTTTATTTTTTGATAAATAGCATGGATTATTTAATTTTATTAATCAGAGTTCTGAAACACATGATGGTTTGTTGTTGCACCTCTCTAGCTCCTGTCCAATCTTTCCACAACTTCTCAAAGTTATGTTCGTGAAAACACTTCTGATGATGCATCTCAGTAGGATGTATGCCTTTTTCAACCTCATGAACTTGTTGACGTGTTTTGCTTGTGATCCACTCTACCTATTGGTTTCTTTTCTGCAAGTTTATTACAATTTCTCTTTTCTGTGCAGTTGATTATTTCTTGCTAAGTGTAGAACTTTGCACTTATGTTTATAGAATTCTCCCCCCCCCCAAAGATTTTAAACTCTAGTCTTGACTTCTGCTCTTTGTAGTACCTCTCAACCTGGTGTCAGCTACAGATTTGTAAGCATAATCTCTAAGCCTTTACCCAAAGATATTACAATATTGAAGTGTATGAGGAATTTTATTTGATATAAACGTACAGTTTGATAGTAAACTACTAATAGTGATCCTCTGAGTACAACCAGTTTTGCACCAGATTTATGTAGTTTCTGTCCAGATCAAATTTCCTTATCTTCCTTATGAAAATGTCAATGGAACAGAATGTCAAAAGCCTTGCTGAAGTGAAGATCTTCAGTTTATTCATGTCTGTGGAACCATAAATGGAAATTAGGTTGGTTTGATAGATTGTCATGGACAAATCATGTTCATTGTTATTTATCACTTTGTTATTTTCCAGGTATCTACAAATATTTTGAATTTGTCCAGGAATTTTAATTAACTTGGCTGGTTTCTAATTTCCTGTTTGTTTGATTGTTTGTGTTTTTAAAGAAAAATACTCTATTTGTCCTTTTGTAGTCTCTTGAAATGTCTCCTAGTTTTCGAAGAGAAGATTGTTTTATACCATTAGGTTCTGAAATTTGTGGTAAAGTTTGATTAGGAAATGGTAATAGACTTTCAAAGAGGGAGAAATGTTTGGCCCAGGTATTCATATTTAAACAACAACAAAGACAGAAGTCCAAAACTGTGCTCCTGTACATTCTTTTTTTGTCTGTCTTGTATGTGAGACACCTGAAAGTTGTGAACATCATTAGGTTTTTTTAACGTTTTTCCCTGGGCTCTGTAATTTTGCTTTTTTCTGCATCGAAGATTATCCCAGTTTCAACAGTGCTGACCAGTCTATTGCCAACCTCACACTGAAGCATAATGGAGGACCAAACACTAGCTATTTCATCCTCTTTTACAGCTTAATGCAGTTGGTATACTCTGTGCAGTTTTAACATGATTGGGCTCTGTAAAAATGCAGTGATATTCAATGCTTTTAAAACATAGAGAAGTAGTTCTTTGCCTTTTTTTTTTTTGTAAGGAAGCCTCCTGGCTAGAGCATTCACCTAGAGTTGAACAGGCTGTCCCAGTTTTCTCCTCTTCACACAGCCACCCATTTGTCTGTATCCCCTTCTAAAAAGCCTTCTAAAAAGAAGAGATGTTGATTTAAGGAAAGGGGAGGGGTTGGGGGTGCTGGAAGGTCACTTCCAAATAAAGTACCTACAATTAACCAGGATCCTGTCTCATTTGAGACACATTGCTCTTCCATGTCTTTTTATCAGCAAAGCTGTATGCAGTTCTCTGCTTAACATACTGGTTGTTTAAAAACGGATTTTTGCAATGTGTGTATTTCACTCTTGTTTGTTTCCTTCAGAAATCCAAGTTTCTAATACAGTGTTTTGGATTCTATTTTGGGTGCTGACTACATCAAAGCTAGTTATTACAGCAATAAATGATGCAATGACTCAGTTCCTTTTTGGATCTAACCCTTTTTTTAAAAAGAGTGAGACATAGGGCTGATGCTAGATTAACTGAAATCAACAGGAAGAGTCCCTTTCACTTTGAAAGGCACAGAGTCTTGTCCCAGTTCTCGTGTTACATTGCCTGGTTACTACAGTTTCAGACTTTGCTTTTAGTAATTCCTGGTATCAATCTGACTGTATTCAAACCTCAGACCAAGCTTACATTTAAAAATTATTAGCTGGTATGTTTGCTGCATTATTTCTCTCCTCTGCAGACAAAGCAAGAACAAATAATACCATGTAAGACATTTTCAGTGAATGCCTGACTATAGATACATTTTCAGATTAAGAATCACTGATAATTTAATATGCATCACTGCTATAAAAAATAGCTTTTTCCACTCCAAATGTACAGTTTTCTTTTTGATGTATTATTGATATACTGTATGATGAGCAGTCAGAAGGTGGCTGTAGAAATGAGTTTCTGATCTCTGAGTAGCTCTCGTTACAATTCTTCTATAGAACAGCAAGGAGAGCATAATCTACTTGTAAATCAAACAAATATTTTCCTTTATTTTACTACTGAAAGTATATGTACGTGCTAGGAAATGGCTATTGTTTTTCTTAGTGTAAAATCAGATCATTAAATGCAGGATGCTTTTGTTTGTTTAAAAACTAATTGCCCTAAAAATAGCTGCTGATTCATCATTAAAATGCAAAAATATATTTGGCCTCATTATTGTACAAGCACTGAAAGAATATAAAGGAATATCTCTTGTGATCGTTCTATTAACAGGTTGGTGGCGTATTTGGGTTTTGATAAGAAAAAGACCCATTAAAAATACCATCAATAAAGTAGCTATTTCTAAGTAATTTATATATACCACACCTTCTTAATTATATGACCACTTAAATACTTAAAATATCTTACTTAGAATATCTAACTGCTTGAGACCATAGTAGGAACTTGCGTAATTTCTGAAGTAATGTGTTGCAAAAATGCTGATTCTAACAGCCTTATCAGGCTGTCCAATATGAAATTAAATGAGTGACTAGTGGGTCATTTCTGTATCTATGTTTTACTGTAATGTAGGGTATTTTGTTCTTCCATATATCTTAAAAATATACAGTTACCTGAGTGGTGCGTGTTATTTTCCAGAGCTTTTGAAAGCTCTTAGATCAGTCACATTAGAAAATTTCCTGTATTTATCATCATAAAATATATAGCACAGACAGCTGTTGTTTTCTTTTTGACTTTGCAAATGCATCAGTCTTTTCTTGTTTCCTACTAGCAATTTTTCATAACACAAATCTTGCAGCATTTTTTACCTCTTCCCTGTTTCTCCAGTTTTCACTGGTAAGATCTTCATCTGGACTGATGGGAGCTGTGATAATTTGTATCATCTGAATATTAATCCTGCAATTGCTGTGATATGTTTTTCTGTGTTATCCTCGCAACATACTGCCACGAGAGGCTTTGCAGTGTATTAATATACTAGTAATTGTAAATTGACTTAACACTTAAACATTTAAATATATGCTTAAGTATCGTCCATTTTAAGTCTACACAACTACATATGATGTAAATGTCAAGGATGGGCTGTTACATCTGGATTAATACCTTGGCTGCAGGTGATTTTGAGCTCCTCCAGAAGCAGTATTTGTGACAGGAGATACATACTCCTGTATATAGGCAGGAGATTTATAAGTGTATGCTATTCATACTGTCCTGGACACTACCAGGCTTGCAGCTGACAGAGCTCTGAGCAAAGACATTTCTTTCTGAAAGTGTGCAGCTTGCATCTTGGCCACGTGCCCAGTGGGACTGTGTTCCAGAAGCTGGTGTTTGCATCTGGAAAAAGCTGTGCCTAGCTTTCATTCATGAGCGAGCAAACTGAAACAGCACTCCTGCATAGAACTGTGTCCAACTATGAAGCCAAGGTGCTGAAGGTACCTCAGGATAGGGGCTTGCTTTGATTTTTGTCTCTCTGCTAGAAACGTAAAGTGCAATCTCCTGCTGGTTGGCGTATTTTGATCTTAGGTAAGATAGTTTCTTCTCCATGTCTTTAGTTCTGCCAGGCCCTGGGGTGCGCATATAAATGGTTTTGTTTAGCTCTAGTTGGAAGAAGTTGAAGAGTTCAGTATGAATTGATGACACCATAGCCTGAAAGCTATTCTGAAATTGGCATTAATGATTTAGAATGAATCGATTAAATCTTTTGGTTTTCTGTAGCTAAGAAGTGTGAAAAGGAGAATCTTTTGTTTCTGTCCAAGGAATCAATAAAATATTTTCAAGACAACTGTTTATCTCCCCGAGATCCTAAAATAATGGCAGAAGTAACTTTAATAAATGTATCAAAGGGCATAGATAGAAGTTAAAAAAAACCCCAACCCTATTTAAAAATAATTGTGAATAATTCTGGACATTGAAGTGCATTTTCTTCATCACTTCTCTTTAAAAATTGTGTTAATAACCAGTCAATAATTGACAAACTAATTTCTATCAAGTGTTAATTTAAGGGTGAGCTGGCCCACAACTTACTAGATTCTTGTCAGCTGGTGGTCCATAGTGAAACAGGAATTAGGAAATCATAGCTAATAAAGATCCTAGGAATTCTGCCTTCAGTTTCTTTTAATTTAAGAATTAAATTAATCTTTAATAATCCTTTCCTCCTACCCAAGGAGGAAAGGTCTACCAAATCATGTACAGTTAAAGCATTTACAGATCATCTGGCCACTCTGACTTTGCACTGGGAGAAAATCAAGACTGACTATACTTACCCTGCATTGTTTTTTAATTTGTGAATGGAAATTTTTAGCCACTCTATAGCCCCTTGTTTTTTGTTTTTGATATGGTCTTTGTATGTCTTTCAGTTGGTGAGCATAGAGTGACTGCGCATTTTCTCTGCCAAGAACTATCTTTCTGTCATCTTTGGCATGAGTATTCAAAACAATTATTAAGTAAATAGGTAAATACATGACTAGTTGGCGTATTATTTTATTGGTATTAGCCTCTGATCAGCTTATAGAGAACGTTCCTCTGTCTCATTTCTTAAGGTAATCCAGCCAAATTTCATTAGCTACCTCTCATATTATATATGCTATGTTCCCTTGGGTGTCCTGTTAAGATTTAGAGTTCATCTTTCCTGAATACATATAAAAAAAGATGGATGAAGTAGTTGTAAGACTACATCAGGAATAATTTTTACACTAGCATTGAACACCCCCACCACCCCGAAAAATATTTAGATTAAAATAATGTACAGACATGTTTGCTTTTTTCATGTCTACATGTTGTTGGCTGTTGGTCATTTTCTTAATTACATAGTTTATTGAAGTTATCCTACTGCTTTCTACCTGACAAATACCCGATATATACCAAAACTTTTAGTCATTAATATTCAAGTGCACATTCTTTATATTTTACTCTACTTTTTTTCACCTTGCTCCTATTAGTCTGGTCTTCAAGGTCATTCAGTTTTTCCCATGTATTGTCTTGATTTTTTAAATTTTTTTTTTTTCCCTGGCAGATTTTTATTTATGTATTTCAACTTCGGTTCCAGTCATTAATGAAAAATATTAAAATTGCTTACAGAATCCAGCCATTAGTGACCTCCATCGAATATGATACAACCTTCTTTTCACTGTCTGTTGCTGTCTCCTGTTGAGCATTTTAGTCATGTTTCTGATTTTTATACTGCTCCCTGTTCTCCCCAGTTTCAGTGGTTATTTCATATGTGACCCAATGTCATTGTTTACTGAAGTCTGGCTGGATGTGACATACTGTATTTCCTTGATTTAAAAAATAAAAAACAACAAAACACCAAAAAAAACCTGTAGAAAAAGGTAGCGAGTTAATGCTGGATGACCTGTATTTTTGTCTTTATTGAAAATAGAAATGAATTATTATTTTGGTTCTGGAACCACACGAAATCACCTGTGATCCTTTTTTCCACCTTCACTGTATGTGGGTCTCACTTTTTCCTGTGCTCTCACATAACGTGTAAAGCTGAAAAACTTGTTTATTTTCATGTCATTTACATGGTCTAGCACCTTTTGCACTTTGTTTCTACACTTTGACAGATTCGGATACTCCTTTGCTTAGTAATCTTTTCTCCTGCCCCTAGAAATATATCTTCCTTTGAGGTAGGCATTTATTGAGGTAGAGTCTTTCCTTAAAGCCTTTTTTCCTTGTTTGAGAAATAGTTTCCATATTGTTTTATCCACTTTTGATTTAAGGAAATTCCATTCAGAAACTCATTCAATTAATAGTCTCAAAATGCATTTTTTCCCAATGACCATTTCTTTGCATGAAGGTTGTTTAGCTGCTCCAAAACACCTGAGAACTCTTGTATACTGATGGCTCTGGTGGCAGTGCATTCTGAGCAAGATCTTTATCAGACCGCACCTATCTGCTCCAAAATCTTGGGTTTATGTATCTGTTGGTCACTGACAGTATACAATCCTTTTCTATCCAGTGTTTTAAGCCGGAAGTGTTTTGAATGTGTATGCTAACATTGATGACGGGTCATCTCTGGCAGAAAGATACGGTGGCCTTTGGCAGAGTTGGGCAGTTACAAAGTTAACAAACACTCAGGCTTTCTGCTAAATGAGAGAGTTGACAAAGTTGTGATGCTTACTGTGCTGTTCGGTAGGTGTGAGACCTGGCTGCTGTACAGAAGGCACGTACCTCAGCTGGAGAAGTCCCTTACAAGGTATATTGACATCAGTAGTGTAGAGGTAAATAGGAAGTTTCACCTGTGCATAAGTCAGTAAGTGCATTGCTGCAGCAAATGCAAATTAAATTCCTATTTCTAAAGAGAGCAAATGCGATTTGTCTGCATTTCCTAGCAGCTGCACCTATTGTTTGGCTCTGAGAAAGGCAGTACGGTACACTACTAATGCAGTTCTTGGAGCACCAGGCTGGCCGATGGTGAAGGACCGGCGCAGTGATCTAACGCAGGCGGCCATGGCAGCCCAGGCAGCACCACAGAGAGGCCTGGTAGCTCACGGTTCAACTCCGACGGCTTAGCTACACCTGAGCGATGCTAAAGGAAGAGACGTCACTGGGTAGAAAACTAATGCTTCTGTACAAGATCTAGGAGAAATGCAGCGACG
>NW_008795371.1:1860020-1867335 GCF_000699145.1 Aptenodytes forsteri | reverse complement strand
CCAGTGCCTCATTGAAGCACAAAGCAGTATCTTCACTGCGGGAAGCCGCAGCACTCTTTTGGGTTTTGTTTCCTTGAAAATTTGTCACAAATTTTCCCTTACGGAAATGAGTTTTATTTGTGTGCGTAATAGGGTTTGTTACAACGTCATTTGTTTTGTTGCAAAGCTGGCATTCTGTTTCTTAACCCATATTAAAAAAAATCATTGTCAGATGTTTTTTGTCCGATAAACAAGGAAGCAACGTTCATTTGGAAATGTAGGCCGGGATCTTCAGCGGTGCATGGGTTTGTAACTCTTATTGAAATGGACAGGTGTTAAGGATCTATGTACTTTTTTAAGTGTCTTGTGTTTTGGTGATTAGGGCTGAGCATACATTCGTGGAATTTTTGTTTTGTTTGAGTAAGCTTTTCCATGGCTTGAAATGGTTTTGTGAAATCTTTAGCAAGGCCTGCGTGCTTTAGCTGATTAAATGATACCCTTAATTCCTGATACTCGGGTACTCCTCCAAAAGAAGGCATAATGCAGGAGGTAAGATCTTGCTGTAACAGCCCAACTTTATTTGATTTTAACGCAGTTACTTCAGAAACAAATATTTGACAAAAAAGATAAGAATTGACTGCTCAGCATGGAGACCTAGGTAGCATTTGTCATGGTGGAATATCTGTATTATAAACTAATAAAGAAAAACGAGGTTTTCAGGTGGTGAAATAAGGCCTTACATTGTCTTTGTTGTAACCAGTGAAAAATTCCAAAGTTAGATTAATTCTGGATGCTTAGTAGAAATATTTTTGAGGAAAATTAGTATTTAAAGAATTGGAATATTTTGCTAGTCTTAAAAACAGAAATTAAAGCTGCTAATAGTTCACATACCTGTAGTCCTTGCTATCAAAGTAGTTTTCCACCAGTTCAAATGTTTTTACTCTTTTTTTTTTTTTGATAGAGGGACTACCTGAGGCAAAAAAACCCCAAACAACTAAAAACCTGTTAGCCAACATTATCACCAATTCAGATTTGTACTCTTGCTGATGTGCAAGGGTTGATAGGGAAAGATGTGATCTTGGTTCATTTGATAAAGTGAACATCTGGTCACCTGTCTCATACTGTCATCCACGGTATAAAATGACCTACTGAATTCATAAGACAGGAAAGGCTGCGTGCACATTTTGCATTTCACTTTACTTAAGTAAAAGTGTGTAAGACACCAAGCTTCCTGTTTTAAAACTCTTGAAGTCTTGCATATTTAAACATCTGTTTATTTTTATTGATGGTTGAAGCCCTGGCAGCTACAGCGGTGGTTGTGTCTAGTATTGGGAGCCCGGGGGTGAACAACAGCTCTTAGTATTCATGCGTATTTCACGTGTCCTTTCAAAATCTGGATGGGAACATTCTGACCTTTCAGAACTGTGTCTTTTATGAAGCAATGGCTTTTGTAAAAGTGTATTATTAAGAGTGTATCTTAATATATCTGTGACTTGCACTTTATCTTCAAATTAATAACTTTGTAGACCTACATAACCAGATCAGTGATAACTCCTTGTCTTTCAGTGGAGGTGGCCATGTTGCAATAACATTTAGCTGACAGCAGTTACTGCCTTTTTTCCCCAGATGAAGAATCTTTCATTTCAGTTGTTTATACTTCCTCTAATGGTGAGGACATTCTTTTGAGAAGATACAGGTAATAGCGCCCCCCTCCCTAGCTGATGAACTATGGAGGCTTAGATGTCAGGCAGTTGAATAAATGGGGAAAAAATTGCTTGGGGGGGATGGGACAGGGAACAGGATGATTTAATTCACATGTAAACAATGGGGATAGTATAGAGAGATGGATTTGCCATAGGCAGATGTTGTCTAAAGATTTCCCCACAGGTTTACTAATGTGCAACCTCCTTTAGGTCAGTTTTATCACCAGATCTGTAGTGCTTTAGCTGTTTGCATGTCAGTGAGGTTGAGAAGAGATTCAGAAACATGTATATTGAGTAATGTTGTATGGGACACATGTACAACATAAGGATGGGATAATTTCTCCCAGTCGTAGTCTCTTAAGTTTTGTCAGTGTAAGTTACAGTGATCAGCTGCTTCCAAAGTCTACAGTGCTCTTAAAAGAAACATAAAATGTATCCGCGGCCAAAGTGTTATGCTAGTGAACTTCCTTCAGGCTTAAGTTTAGATTAGTGTTTTTCTTGGTGGGCTGATGTCAAGCCTAACAGAGACCCCTAATGGAGCAGAGGGGAAGGAAGAAAGGAAAACATTTCTTTCACTAACCCAAAATTTTGCTAACAAGATTTTTTTTTTTCCTGTTTTATATGTTTTATATAGTTTATGCTATTTAGAAAAGTAACTACTGTGAATTAAAGTGATGTCTTCCTTATTAAGTGTTTACCAAGTGAAATCTGAGAAGGCTAGTTCAAGACTTTACTAGCAAAAGAGTTCCTTCTGTATTTTTTTTGCCAGTAAAGTACAGTCCTAATACTTGGCTACTGTCAAGTAAAATGTTTGATTTTACCCACTGCCACTTGGCTCTACTGGGTGAAGAGTGGAGAAGTCTGCTGCACTGTCCTTCCCTCTTAAACTGGTAGATCTACTCAGTTTAGTATCTGAAAAATCCCCTACTTCTCACAGGTTTCCTGAAGAACAGCATAAAACTGTCCTAATGGTTAATTTCATAGTTCTCACTTGCAAGGTTCTTGTTAGCAGTTGTGGCAAAGATCATGTCTTTCTTTGCTCCTCAAAGCTTTGTCAGGAAGTGTTTGCAAAATGACACTGCATAAGAACAGTTGCACATACCTCAAAGGTCAAAACTGCCATGGGGACTAAGAAATAATTTTTTAAAATTATTTTTTATGGCTATGTAACTCAGAACTTCCCTAGCTGTCTCTGGAAACAATACTCTTAAACTTGGTTGAAGCAGAATTCCTAGTTAAGATCTTAAGCTCCAATAAAAAAGTGTATTTTGTCATTCTTTTATAAAGCTACAACTCCTTATCCCCAAGTTCATTGCTGTTATGTTTGTCTTGGAGTTCACTGAAGCCAAAACATTCCTGATTGCCAAATCATAATGCTTATGTCTTAAAACCATGATTTACATAGTGTTAATGTAGCTAACTGAGTTTAAGCCTAGGACAGAGCAAAGACATGTCTAGACTGAAGAATGTGCTTGTGAACACCATGTTTGTCAAATCCACCTGCTTGCATCCATTGTGCAAAGCCAAACAGATTCCTCACCCAGGTGGGTATGTGCATGCTAATGCTTCACTGATGCTTGATTGGTGCTAGGATTTCTATGGGTGCCTTATGGTCTTGGACTGATTCGTAGTGTATTGCGGGAGGACTAACATGTTGTTCGTAGGACTCTCTGCAGAATTGCTCTTATCCTGCCAACTCATCTAGCTGAGGCACTTCCAGCTGCGCATGCTCCGTGCGTTCTGTCTATTCCAGCTGGAGCCAGGCCATAGATCCAGTCCTAGGGAAGAGCTCTTCTGTTTGTAGCTGTCCTGTGCTGGATCCTGCTAGAAGATGTGAGAGACAGACAAGACACTTTCAATAGTCTCTCCATAAGAATACAGTGGTGGTAAGTCTCAGAGGTGAATGATAACATGGCATAATAGAGGCATTCTGTAGCTATTCTATAGGTGGCCTGACATTTCTGTTGCAAGATAATTGCTTTACTGCTCTGAATTGACTTACGCATGAGGAAACAAACCTTGAATGTCTCAGTGGAAATTTTTTCAGATATAAAATTAAGGAGACTTTGTTGGTCCAGAGGATGGATACTGTTGGTTACGGTACTTTACAGTACAGTTACTGTGGTCTGACTTATCTTCGAGATGGCTTTGCAAAGGTTAGTAAGAGTAGTACTGTCCTTGAAATAACATTGTTTCACTTTTAAGAGTAGACTTTCCAAGCCAGTGGTGGTTCCTAGAATTGGCTGCAAGGAGTGAGTAAGCCTTCCTGCATTGCTGTGGCTCATGGAACTGTAGCACCCCTCTGCAAAGCACAGGCAAACTCTTCTCTCTCGGCTGGATGTAATGGAGTGTCTTTGGGAGACTGTAGGCAAGAACCTGTCTCCAGAACATTATCATGCAGTTAGTAGCTAATACTATGCACGTTATTCTGAAATACTGTACCTTTCTGTAGGGCAAAAGATAAGTATTCTGCTCAGAGAATTCTCAGATAATTTTGTCATTCAAAAATCGGAGTATCTGTCATCACTGTGGCTGCATTAAAGCAAACAAAGGAAATTGAGAGTGGTTTGTAATGGTATTTCATATTCTCCTGTGAATAAAGATGTGTTTGATGCTACATAATATCAAAGAAAACATAATAGAGTTTCAGATTACCTTCTGATTGTTGCTGTTTATATTATAAAGAAGCATAGATCTTTAACTATCAATTGCTTTATTTTCTGGCAAAGACTAGAAGACCAATATATAGTATGCTAAAATTTAGTAGTTAAAACAAGCTTTAAAAGAGCACTGTTTGTCTCATGAAGTGGTGAAAATGAAGAACAACCAAAAGTGAAGAACAGTGCAATAAAGTTTCGAAATCTGATTGCACTTGTTTTGCTGATAGTGGAACTGAATATTGGGTATTTGTGTTCTTGCTACTTACTTTGCATTGTACAAGTTGTCCCTGCTTGATAGGATTGAAATTAATAGAACATGACTGCCCCTTTTGGGCTAACAAGTGGGGTTTTTTTTGTGAACTGCTCAGCGAGTTCTTTATTTTTGTTGGAGCAGGGCATGATAGCGCTGAGATTCGATCTTCCTGGGATTGTGTTGGGGGTGCAGCTTCTCAAATGGCTCCAGGTCCTCTGTCAATCTCCATTGCGTCACGGTCATGCATGAATCAGTCTTGTTTGTCTCTCTGCCCTTGAGAAAGGGAAGTAGTAGTGCTTAGGTTATCTCACTTTTGCTGAAGGTCTTGTACGAATTTTATAAGCTTTTTCATTATCCTATTTCTTGGTGTCTTGATTCATCTGATGGAAGAGCCTTGCCAAAAGAATAAAAATATATCTTTTTAGTGAGAGGAAAGAAATGACTGTTGGTGTTCCAAAATACAGCTTGTGCGATACTTTCATTCACTGGTCCATTCTTTGAGCTCTTGATAGTCATGTTTGCCAGTTCAAAAAAAGTACTGTGGTAGGAATAGTATACACAAAGTAAGATTTCTTTGTGCATACCAGACTTCAACTGAGGTTTTCTCATGAAGATAACGGTACCAGTATTAGCTTGTAAGAGTAAAAATAATGTTAAAAGTAAAATCTGATAAAAGCCAGATATTAGGGAAGGGAATTAATTTTAAAAGTTAATCGTGAGTTCAGTGAACATATGCAAAGAAAATAAGAGTTAGGACTGAATAAAGGAACTACAAATGCAAGTGATAGAAACTTCCTTTCTGAGACGATCTTAAATATTCTGTTGACTGATACCATTCTATATATGGGCACTTGGGGTGGGTACATAAATGGTCTAAGATAGCACAGCATTTTTATGGAAGTGGAATTGCTGTGTTCTTTCTGAGATTATGACAACAATATGTTCCACAAGCTCTTGGTAGTCTTGAGAGCTGTCTCATTGGGAACAATTTTTGTCTGCACTGGCCTCTAGGCTCAACCCAACTAGACACCCAAGTTGCCTGTAAGTGTGCTTAGGGTCTGGGTGCTGGAGAGTGCATCAGACAAGAGGGAAATTACTGTGTTTGTAATGAGAGAGGGGCAGGAAATGGAAGATGGGGAAAATGAGGAAATAGACTACTAACTGCTTTGTAAATGAAGCTTTTTTATTTGCTGCTTTTCATCAAGTTGGCTAGAAGTCTAGATATTTGCTGAATAAATTATTTGGCTAGCTGGGTCTAGGTGTGTGTATTACACCAACAGGACAGAGACCAGTAATTTGGGGTTATGTAAGAAGCATGTACTTAAGATAGGCATTTTCTCCAAAGTGGTTGGCTGGTCATGTGTCAAAGCACTGTGTACTTACTGTAGCCAAGCTTGAGAGAATTGATCAAGGTGCTTTTTGACACCTAAAAAGGAGATTGTTTCTTGATGGTGAAGGGAGTTGACTATATTTTAAAATGTAACTGAAAATACATTTTCAAAGTAATGATATATTAGATTACATGTATTCATCAACCAAGTTTACACCAAAAATTTCAGTTAATGTTGTGTAATGAACCATTTCACTGTTTTATAGTGCTTTAATGCTATCATACTTTTTGATTGCTAGTAATGGAATTAATTCTTAATGACAAAATACTTTGCTCGATCTTAAAGCTCAAATGTGTTCTGCTTTTATATGTGATCATAAACTTTGCTGTAAAGATCTCAAACTTTGAGCTTGTTTTTAGGCTTAGCAATTTTGAGGGACTTCCCCACTTTGCATGAATTTTCTTGCACTGCTGTATGTCTTGGTGTGATTAATATCAAAGATCTTTAATTTGTGACATGAATGGATAAAAGTCATGTACACTTCATGATTCTGAATCGAGTCATACACTTTAGAGGGGAACTTAGAATAACTGTAGTTTTCAGGTAGCTGTCTTAACAGCTCTTCATTCAGTCTTTACTTAAAATGACTTAAAAGAAGATACTACCCCATTTTTCCTCTCCAAGTTTTGATTCTGTAAATTAATAGGCAAATGTTTTGATTAGGAAGGAGGAGCACTAATGCTGATTGAGCTTACTGCATCTTGCTGCTTTTTAAAAAAGCTTCTGAGGACTACTTTTAATTAGAGAGAGATTTTGTAGGATCTTCTAAATGTTTAACAGCAGATGATCTCATTCTAATGAGTCTTAATTATTTGCCCAATATTTTTGCAGTCCCTCTTAAACTTTGTCTTTTGTGTAAAAGCGTTGGACTTAGATGTAGCATGGGTATTTCTTATGCCTAACCACTGAAAATACTTACAATGGATTGGAATCTAGTTAAGTGGTAAGCTCTTCTTCCAGCTTCTGTCTTTTTTGGTCAAATCTTTTGTTCGAAGGTTTGTAACAGCATTTCTAAATAGTGAAGGAATGGATTATTTGTCATTGTTGATTGCTGCCATTCACTTAAATATACTCATGTTTCAGCTGTTGTGTAATTTTTGATTGGAAGCCAGCAGCTCTCCCATGAGTAAGCAGTCCTTCAGGCTCTGTATTGGTTAGCAAAAATGAAGAGTTCTTGATTAAAAAGGGGAAAAAGGAAGACCCGGGGAACTACAGGCCAGTCAGTCTCACGTCTGTGCCTGGGAACATCATGGAACAGATCCTCCTGGAAGCTATGCTAAGGCACATGGAGGACAGGGAGGTGATTCAAGACAGCCAGCATGGCTTCAC
>NW_008795371.1:1842090-1859038 GCF_000699145.1 Aptenodytes forsteri | reverse complement strand
TCCCTGGAAACATTCCAGGTCAGGTTGGACGGGGCTCTGAGCAACCTGATCTAGTTGAAGATGTCCCTGCTCATTGCAGGGGGGTTGGACCAGATGACCTTTAGAGGTCCCTTCCAACCCAAACTATTCTATGATTCTGTGAGTACTTAGTTGAGTTACTGCAGACTTTTCCATAGTTGTAAGAGTGCAAATATACAAAATGTTTGAATCTGAGTTAACTGGCTATTATATCTAGGCTGCTTGTTGGAATAAAACTAAGCTAGTAAATAGTGTTTCAAGTGCACTAGTTTTCACTGCATGGTGGTTCAAGTTTTTTGTCATCTTACAGTAGTTTGAGGTTTCTCAAAGTGTACATTTTCTTGCTTTAATTTTTTTGCTGTAACTTAAATAGCTCTATCTGTATTTCAGCACAGTGGCCTCTGTGCTAAAATAAACAGAGCTTATACAAAGATAATCACATTCAGAATGCAGAACTTTCTTATTGATGGAGATTTCCACACTAGAGTTTAGCAATAAAATGGGGGGGGAAGCACTCCAATGAGTAGAACTGAGTCCTTTGTAAACCAGCCCCTGATTGTGTTCACATGATGAGAAAATGTTCAGATTTTTGTTTCTTAAGAAAACTTCAGAATTAAATAAAATTGTCCCCTTAATTTATCCTGTTAAAAGGACAGGAAACTGTTGTGTATAGGCTGGACATGTAGTGTATGATGGTAAGTTATGACTCTCTGAATAAATTAACTTTTTTTTTTCCTGAATTGAAGTATTTTGTGGATTTTCTAAAAAACTTGTGATGAAATACGGTGTCATTCTGGGAGGGGCTGGCTTGCTTTTGGACTGTGGAAAAAATTAAGTGTTGCATTTCTGTAAAACAGTGGTGCATAAATAACAGACAAAAATACTGCCTTAAAGGTGACCTTGTGAGGATGAGAAAAAGACTATGTACTGCTTGTTCTCTGTGTGCTTATAACATGTTTGAACTATGATTTCCTGGCCTTGTTAGAAATTTTATGAAATGGAAGTCTCAGTCTTAATTTTTCCAAAGAAAGATGGTGCATGTATGTGAGGGTAAGTACATGCATGGGGAGGAGCATGTGAGAGCTGGTGTTTTCCGCAGGAGCTGTCAAGAGCAGAGAATGGTAGATATCAGAATTCGACAGCTTTAATAGAGGCCTCTTTGTTTACTGTGTAGACTTCTTACACTCTTAATGTTTATTCCAAGTTTTTTTCCAATTTTGCAGCTTCTTTTTTTCAGTCCTAGAGAAGGGGGTAGCCTTATATAGTGCATTCCACTAAATCTTATTGCAATTAAAAAAAAAAATATATATTGTCCAGGATACAACAGTCTTCCCTTTAACACATTTAAGAAATATCTCCTACTGTGAATTGTGCTTTGATGAAGTGAAAGTAAGAACTTGTCCTGTTGTATATACTGACAAGAGGTTTAGTCCAGCTTGCATGCAGTTACTTTTTGACTTACTGATGTAAAACATACCTATCTGCCGTAATTCCAGCAGAAAACAGCAACACTTTCATAGTTACCACAGGATATAGGCCTCACATTTAACAGTAATTGTTATAAATTTTGTGGGATTTCCAGTGAGAACATTCAAATGGATCTTTTCAGCTGAGGTTCTAGGACCCACAAGATTCTTCATTTCCAGAAACATTCGGTGAACTTATGGCTTCTTTAGATGTTAGTACTGCAGCATATATGCATTGTGCAAAATTTTTATTCCGGATTACATCACTTGAAGAATTAGATTAGTTGCTTATGGCTATGAAGAGAACACAGGCTTCCTGGGATAATGCATCAGTTTATACCCGTTGCAAACTGAAATAAGTCATTCTTCAGGTTCTGTTAGGAACTAGCTCACAGCTGCTCCTGAAAGCATCAGTTTGTGAAACAATCTAAGAAATGTTGATTTGACTCTGTTCTGTAGTCTCAATCTTGTATTGATTTGTTCTATGACAAAATAAACAAAAGCTTTAAATATTAGCACCAGATGTAAGAATGTGTTAGCATTTTGAAGAATTTGGAGGTTCAGGCAGAAGATTACGGACTTGAGTAGGCAATGCTACTTAACCTGCCATAGATCTTGCTGTTGTTACCTTAGACTTTTTTTGTGGCTTCATGCATATTCCAGCTGTGCTGCTTAAGGAGCCTCATTTCCACATAAGGTATAGTTGCACGTATTTTTCTTAAGCAGCCTTATGGTAGTTCAGCACAACCTGCTGTAAGCCAGGTATAGCTCTTTATGTGCTTATGTGACGAATTGGATTGGTGTCTGATCTGGTTGGGAAATTTATTTTTCAGATGGGTCAGCTCTACATTCTGGTTCAGTGCATAAACATTTCTTCTAGAAGAGCATAGGAGATGTTCCTTCAAACAAGTGGTGAGGGAGGAAGAAAAGAGGGAGCGCTTAACTGCTTAAGTAGTACAAGTGTCAAATGTCTACTATAGCCTTATTAATCTGAGGCACAAGAAAGTGATATTAGTTACAGTAGAGAGTGCTTCAGTGGTTATCACAGTGGGAACCAAATTCTTTTGTCACTCCCTTTTGGGAATTTAAACAGAAGGCAGAGATGCCAGATGAAGCAGGTAGAAGGTGAATATATTACTGAGGTTATCGTTGCCTGTGTCTCTCAGTAGTCTTCAGTACAAGAGTTTTTCTTTGAAATAGTCCTTGAGACTAATGTTGCATTGTTGTATGTTGACAGCCTAATATTTTGACAGGGAGGGGAACCTGCCTGGTACCAACTATTAAGGGAACATGTGGTATGATATGCACAGTTTCTGTCACAGGATAGAGTCAAAAGTACACGGACTGAAAATAGCTTTGTACGCTACTCTATATTATTAATTTGTGGTGTGTTTTTAAAGAAACTCTAGGTAATAAATGGATTTCTATTACTTTACCCCAAAATAATAAGGTTCAACATGTCTCCTGTTTTATTCTTTTTAATGTCAGAAAAGAACCATGAAAATCAGTAACTGATTTTTATAGCTCAGTGGTCACCATGCTGTACCATGTATTGTGTTCAAGGTATTTACTGTCCATATATACAGCTATAGGGGAAGATGTAAGCCTTAATTAAGCATGCAGTTTCGTTGATGGCTAAATATTAGAGCTATTTAGCTTAAACTTACATAACTTCTATAAGCAGTAGCCTGTAAAACTCTCATGTTTAAGTATTGGTAAAACAGACATCATCCATACATTTTGCAGGCGACATACATCAATATTTGCTCTGTGAAAGTAATAATGTTTTCACTGACTGTAAGAACTACCTTTCAATGCAAGTTGCAAGAGTTCTGTCTTAATTCAAAATTACATTGTCAAGCAGTATTCTTAATATTATGAAACAGTTGTATTTCAGTTACCACTGTTTTGCTTTTCCCACTGGGATGTTAGTCTTAGCAGTAAATGGCTTTTCTCTTATTTCAGTTTTGCTCTCCAAAAATCTGATGCTTCTTTTTCTTGATGCATATCTATTTTTATTTCTAGGCCTTTCTTAAAACCTTCCATGTCTAAATGGACTCCTGAATGTAATATAGTTTATACTCTAAAAGCGGATATGAAGAGTGAAGTTTCTTCTGATGCACCAAAGAGACAGGAGAGTCTGAAGGGGATCCTCTTGAACCCTGAGCCTATTGGGGCAGCCAAAAGCTTCACTGCAGAAGTTGAGATGATTGCCAGTAAAGTAGGGAATGAGTTCTCTCACTTATGTGGTGATTCTCAAAAGCAGAAGGACATGAATGGCAACCGTACAGACCAAGACAAAAGTATTGTGCGAAAAAAACGCAAGAGCCAGCAGGCTGGTCCTTCATATACTCAGAATTGTCCTGATAAAGAAAACCAAGGAATCTTAGGATTAAGACAGCATCTAGAAACACAGAGTGAAGACAATGATTCTTCGTTTAGCGACTGTATCTCTTCGCCTTCATCTAGCCTACATTTTGGAGATTCTGACACAGTAACATCTGATGAAGAAAAAGATGCTCCTGTAAGACACCCTCAGGCAGTGTTGAATACAACAAGTAGAACTCATAGTGCAAGGTCACAAAAGTGGCCTCGGACTGAGGCAGACTCTGTACCTGGCTTATTAATGAAAAGGCCCTGTTTTCACAGTAGTTCTTTAAGAAGACTTCCATATAGGAAGAGATTTGTGAAAACAAGTTCGTCGCAGCGGACACAGAACCAAAAAGAACGTATTTTAATGCAGAGGAAAAAGCGGGAAGTGTTAGCTCGAAGAAAGTATGCTTTACTACCCAGCTCTAGCAGTTCCAGTGAGAATGATCTCAGTAGTGAATCTTCTTCCAGTTCATCTACTGAAGGGGAGGAAGACTTATTTGTGTCACCTGGTGAAAACCACCAGAACAGTACAGCTGTTCCTTCAGGTAAAACTAAATTCCTGAGGTGCTTTTTATTAATGAGCTTTCATCATGTACAATATGCTTTTTTCATAAGTGATTTGGGGCAGTTATTTGTGTTTTTATGGAAGTTATACTGCAAATAGACTTAGTGCAGGTAATGTGAACGTTACACGATAAATTCTTGATGGGAAAAGTATATTCAGAGCTTCCAGTAAAATTACAACAAATCTAGAATTCTTTAATGTAAAAGGTAAAGTTAATGGTTTCTAAACAATGTACTGGAAGGTTGCTGAATCTGATTAGTCACATGCTGTGGAGTTGCTCCATTTTTTTTTTTTTTTAGCTGTTGAATTGTATAAAAAATTTTAGCTATTATAGCTTTGTCAGCTGATTGTGGGAATAACAATTCTGTCTGGTTTCAGAATGTAGAAATATCTGCTAATACATAATTAACTGCACTTAACAACTTAAAAAAAGATGAGAAGAAAAAAAGAAATTTATCACTGTGCTAAAAGCCTGAAATAGGATTCAGTTGAAGGTAGCTTTAGTAGTGCAGTAAATAATAAGAGAAAATTCAAAGGCCTGAAGTTGCGGAAAGCAAAGTATTGTATATGTATAAGCAAATGTTTTACCTAGATAGACTCCATGCAATAATCTTGCAGTTGGTTTACATAGATGTTCCTCTATTATGTCTTGACACGGTATTTGAGGGCATGCTTGAATGTTTGGAGTGGGGTTTTTTTGGGGGGTGTTTTTGGGGTTTTTTGGTTAGTATGTGTTTTTGTTTTTTTTGTCTTGTGTAGTTGTGGGGGGTTTTTTGCCATCTACCAATTTTCTTGGACTTCCTTTCATCTTAAATTTGCCAAGTGAAAGGCAGTCCCAAGACTGGGACCAGTAACATTCACAATGTTGTAGTTGTGCCTTCTGTTTATCATTTCAGCTTTTTAGAGAGCATGGAGAAGTACATACATAGAACACAGCATAGTGTTAATCTGTACAACCATGGTTTTTGCGTAGTGACAAATGTGTTGTAGAAAGTGAAACTGTATCTCAGACTGTGCCGATCATTCCTCTACGAAAAAAAACCCTGAAAATACAAGGACAGGTTTAAAAAAAAAAAAAGTCTGTATGTTCATGTTAGGGCAGGATTTATGCTTGAACAGAACCAGAGTACTAAAGACTAGATTATTGCTTGTTTTCTATTGTAGCAGGAAATAATTTGTGTGTTGTTTTTTAATGTACTGTTTAAATATGAGAATTAAAATTTGTAATGCAAAAAATCTTACTTATGCAGTGCTAGGGCTGCATAAATAACTCTGAAACAGAAGAATTATTGCACAGCCTTAATTATCTTCATGCATATTTGTGGGGACAGAAATGTAATTTTTTAAGCCTAAAAAAGTTACATTTGACACGCAAGTTCAAGCATATTGAAGGGTATGATTTGTAAATAATTAATGTATGGGGATATGCATACATTCATATTAAAAACCAATTTGGGAAACTACTGTGTTAACACTTCTGTTTCCAAGTTAATAGTTTCTTCTCGTTTTCAGAGAGGATGGAGTTTCATGTAACTGTAAAATGATGTAGGACCATTAACAACTCTCTTTCCACACAGAGCACCATGCAACAGTGAAGCTGGTATATGGATGAGAAAATGTCTGTTATGGCTTCTTAGGCGACCATCTATTTCTAACCATGATAAATGTATTTAGAGAGAATTTTCAATTAATTTTTTTTAGTCTACTTGAACTGTTAAAACCTACTGCCCTTTTTTAACACAAATTCAATTAGTACCGCTTCTGTGCTTTTATTTCCCTTGAAGTGTAGAACAAATATTTCCATAAGTGAGGCTTTCCATAGGCATTTCAAAAGAATCTTTTTGGAGAGACATCTCTTTAAAAATTGATGTAATGATCAGCGAATATTCAAGCTGTTCGGGTAACTTCTGATAATTCAGTGATTCAGTGTGATGTTATTTTGATGATAGGAAGACTGGAACGTGCAATTTGTTTCATCTAGTTATGTGGGAAAGTAAGTGTATTGTCCAATGGCTTAATTTTTATACTACTTGAAAAGCACACTTAATTCATTTGAAATTGTTTATTGTCATGTCATGAATGAAAAACCTATTAGCTTTGCACCAGTTAATTTTAGATTAAAATACTGACATCAGTTGTAACCGAAATAAGGCGTGCTTTAAAGGATGTGTGTTATGGTGGCTGTACTTCAGGACTAACAATTGCAGTGAGTTGAGAAGTAATTCTGGCTTAGAGTATGCGAATACTGTGGGTTTCTTTTCCAGTGGAAGTATGTATTGATGGGAAGGTTTTGAGCATTTTATTTACATTGCAGATAAAATGGGAAGTTGAGCAGACTTCCTTTGTAAGTGTCCTATTTTTAGCAAGATAAAAGTGTGATTAACGCTTTCTGTAGCTTTCTGCTGTTATATAAAGCATTTCTAGTTACTGAGTTAATTGGGACAGAAATGGGGCCAGCTGGGAAAATAGCCATGCAACTTCTCTGTATAGTGAGCAAGCATGATGGTGTTTCTATGTGAGGAAAGGGTTGTATTGCTAGTAGTGCTACTAACAACTAACATACTTCCCTAATGTTAGGGAAGAATTGTTTTGCTCTAGATTGGCATGTGAAGGTTATGTATGCATCTGCTGAAATTGCAGAATATACTGAAGGACAAAGAACTTCTGCTAAGAATATGAGGCCTGCAGCATATGTGAAAGTACTAGAGGATAGGCTTAAGAAAGGAGAATAATAATAATCAGAAAAGAAAATACAATTTAAAAAGATACGGTAATAACTGAATTTTTAATAAGCAAGCATCAAAGTGATGTGACTAGTCTTGTAGCCTACTTAACAGCAATTTGTATTAAGGATATGTCACAAAATATTTCTTTGCTTTAAATGCTGATGTTTATCTAAAGATATGGTGCATTTAAAGAACCAGTAAATTTAATTAGCGTATACTGTTCTGGAAAATGTTTCTTTCTGATTATTGCGAGAAATTAAAGTAACAGATCTTTTTAACCAAAGTAGTGTTTAGTAGGTTAGTTCTTGTAGTTAATAAAACTAACTTGGCTGTTTTTGGAAAATTATATGAATGGAGATGTGTGTGGGGTTTTGGTTTTTTTTGTTTGTTTGTTTATTTGTTTTTTTAACAAAACCTTTTACAAAACCTTTACCAAAAAACCCAAACAACACTATATAAGGTTTTTCCTCCTTTTCCTTTTCTATCAGGGCTTCAGCTATTCTTCTGGTGGAACTTTGTGCTTTGGGAGTGGGAGAGTATTGAACAAGTACGAAATCGTGACACCTGGGAATAGATTATATTATTTTACCAACTGTTTGCCATGAAAGGCAGTTGTCCTCACTAAATCTGGGATGACCAGATGAAGTTCATTCAGGAGACAGAGGAGAGTTGGGAGCATAAGGACAACGTAAAAACAACTACATGTAGTTTAACAATACAGTTACAGTTGAAGGTACAAGTGCTTTCAGGGGTATATATTCTAATCTGAATGTTGGTCAGTTGGTTTTAATGGAAATACTGGGCTTACAGTTAAAATGACTGCAAGCAGCAACATTTTTGCTATGAAACGCAAATCTTGATTCTGTGTTTTGTTTAGGTAGCTCAGAAACTTTTCTCTAACCCTCGGAGGACCTGTATATGCATCTATAGAGATAATCCTCTTTTGACTTTCCTTGTCAAGGGTAGCAAAATTTCAACTTTTACTGTACTTGGATCTCTGTAACGTTGTAATGCAAATTTTCTGATATGCTTAAACAGGTATTTGATTTTTCAGCTTGGATTTAAAGGGCTGGGGGTGCCATTTGGAGATGGCCAATCTGTGGAGGGAAATCTAGCAAAAGCTAAAACTGGAACAAGTTTTTAGCCTCACATAGTCTGATTTGGCAGTAAAGCTGAACCCCGGGAAATGGGAAAGTGTTGTTATAAAAAAAGCTGGGTAGAATTTTGCATTGTCATAAATTGTTCACCTAATAGCACTTAAAATTCCGTCAGGGTCTGACGTGTTACTTTGTATTTTTGAGCAGCTAGTGCTAGACAGTCCTTGCCTATTTCCTTAGAATGTAATGCTGATGAGAAGCTGCTCCAGTTTTTGGTCAAAGCTGCTTAAAATGATAAGACTGAGTTTATTCACTGTCATCCTCTTGATTCCTCTAACATATATGTTGTCTGTCTTGCAAAAATGTTGAATATAGACATCCGATATTTTAAAAGCCAGAGGCTGGTGAAAATGTTAAACATGTACCACTTCATTGTTGTACCACTATTTTAACAGGTTCAAGATGAACATGTATTAAGTGGAAATGAGCTGCCTGTTGTTAGAGTTGATTATTTTTCAGTTACTTAATCCCTCCTAAAACTACATCGTGCACTCCTCTTCTCACAGTAACTGATGCAGCTCATAATCCAGAGCTTTTCTCTCAATAGCATTAGTAGACAAGGAAGTGAATACATATCCTTTCTACTGTGCCTCTTACTAGTGAGGGGTTGAGGAAGAACTGGGAAGTGGTGAGGAAAGAAGCACCTGGTTTTGTGAGCAGTCAACATTAACTATTGTTGCTATATCTGTCTGCTGTGAATTGGAGCTTTAAATAGCTACAGTAATAAAAACTAGTATGGGATTCACTTCAGCACTTCCCTGTAGCTGCTGTAGCTTTCTGTGCTGAAAAGATACTTCTAGAATTGGCTTGCTGTAGCGTTGCTGATAGGACTAAGATTTATGTGCTTGCTTAAGAACAGTCAGTAGAGTTTTGGATTAGCCCATATTAGCATGGCTCACAGTTGCACAAGATCCCCTAAATTCTGGTTGTTGACTGTCTTTTCCACCAGGGTGCAGACTCGTAAGCAATTTGTATGTTTTGAAAATTTCTCCCATCATGCACAGCTATTGGAAAGTATATTCCAAATAAGTCTCAGGTACAGAAAAACTGTTATCTTCTAATCTAGTGTCACCCAACACTAAGGGGACAGACGGGTTCTTTTAGGGATCCTCGGCAGAATGATGACGGCACTAAATCATAGTTACAATTAAAGCTTTATTTTCTTAGCAGGGTATTATGATTAGTATAGCACAGAATTTATTAGAATGACACAGGATTTCTACAAGCAGAATCAATATAGTACAATCTATAAGTAGCGTAATACAGAATTTATAATACAAAATTTATAATTTCTAATCACCTGGACCCTCTGCAGATCAGGTCAAATCTTAATATGTGGTTTGCTGTATCAATATAACAATCATAATCTAGACTTGAAAATCATATAGAAGAATAGGAGTCACTCACTCAATCCTCAGAGGAAGCAGATGATGATGGTCATGATTCTCACTGTCCAGCAGCAGTTCTGGTCCAGGTTCCCACTTAGGACTTGTAACTACTTGATTTTATAGACAGTGTTCTGTATGCTGTTACACTTCCCTGTTCTGTGATGGGGTCATCAACAACACCTGGTTGGCCGGGTGCCTGGGACCTTCAAGGCCAGCAAGGAAGGGAGTAATCATCCTGGTGCCCAGGAATCTTGAGGCTGATAGGGAGGGGAAGAAGAAATCTGTTTGGTTTGTCTGCTTGGTTCACAGGACCTTCAGAGCCTGAGAATGAGGGGAAAGGGAACAAATGTGTGACCCGCTCGGTCGCAGAGAATGGCTGCTTGCCTCATAAAATGGCGTTAGTTATGCTAACCGTATTACCAGGGGATGGGAGCAGGGGGTACTGGTCACACCTAGTTCAAGAAGTTTGAAAGCTGAAGAAGGGAGTACTCGTAGGATATTATTTTATCCATTTCAAGCTGAATTACTATCCAGGTAATTATCTTAACCTCACCAGCACAAGGTGCTGTAGAGGCACATAGTACCAGCAAGTTCAAAAAGGGATTAGATGCACTTACTGACAGCTGTCCATGAGCAATGAATAGACAAGAAAGTGGTCTCTGACATCTGTAACGTTGTCGTGGATGCTGGGTAGTGTGAGAGGTTTCAGTTAAAGATTGTAGCCTGGATTTTCTACTCTGACCGCATAGTTTTACCTGCTGCAGCTGGCAGAGAGAATGTGGGCCTCAGCAGGCCCTTGGTCTGATCCAGTGAAAACTTGGAACTCATTTTAAAATAAGTCATCTCTTGTCACTGGAACTTGACTGCGTGTTTTAAATCTCTTCTGTTTTCACTTATGGCTTGGTCAGACTGTCTCATTTGAAATTGTGTATTGTAAAACTCCTTCACTATCTTACATGTAATATTTAAACTAGTTAAACCCCATGTTAATTGCAAAATAGATGTAAAATACCCTCCAGGAAGGACAACAATCAGCCAAATATAAATTTGGATGTTACACCGGTGTTCTTTATGTCCTTGGTGGGGTACTTGTGTTGGTGATGATTGATTAATCTTTGAGTTATGCTGTGATCTTTCAGAGTTAAGTAATAGTATATGTATTATACAGAGAGTATAACCTGTATATATTATACACGTTACACTGTGCAAAGCTTAGTCTCTTGCTTCTAACTTCTGGATTATTAAAGTATTTGATTCTAAAACTTGCTTCCCAGAACTGCATGTGGTCTATCAACAGCACCTAGCAGTTATAGTTCTGAAATAATCTTGCCATTTTCTGGGGAAAAGATATCCTTATTTACTGATCTAAATATTGGACTACATGGTATTATATTATTTTAAAAGTTATATTCTGCTTTAATCTGCAGATTATACTTTAATCTGACAGATTTACTGTCTTGGTGATGTAGGGCATGGAGGAGGGAGTGTTTTGGTTTTTAAGGGATGATTATCATTTTGAGCATGTTCAAATTTGGATTCAAGCCAGTGTAGTTTATTCCTTCCTGTAGGTTGGCTGACCACTAGATTTCTATCATAAAACAGGCTTTTAAAAGAGAGGGGAGAAGCTTCTGTAAAGAAGTTACTAATTATTACTGATCATTAGTCATATACAAAACCTAATTACTAACTGCTGTTGATGGGTCTGAATTGTTGGGATATGCAAAACTTGCAAACTAAAATTTGGTGTTTTGCATGCACTATAAAATATTATTCATGGATGTGAGTAGGGAAAAAAAACAAAATTCAGTGGAAGCTAATAAAATTCTTGCTGTAATTTTCAGTAGAAGTTTTGTTTTTAACCAGCTCATTTAAAATGTAGAATGAGTCTTGCAGTGGTGGCCTAAAGGCTAATTTAGTCACAAACAACTAGAGTATAATTTGCTTGCTGCGTTTTGTTACTCAGGAGATGACAGAGAGAAGTAGTGTATACCTGCAGGAGGATAATTTTCTGTTTGATTTATAGCCATAGGTATTATGCTGAAAGTAGTACAAAATACCTCTTACGGATCTGCATAACTATTTTGTTGCCAACAGTCCAGTGACTCTTCTCCTTGAAGGGAGATTACCTTCAAGGAGTATAGGATTAATACAGTAACACTCTCATTATACAGATTTAGCTGTTCTCCTACAGGGTCAATCATTTAGGTGATACATTGTTGAGTAAGGTATTCATATTTATACTTTAAGTAAGATCAAATTTGCTTGAAGTTCATTCCAGACAGAAGATGACTGGTCAGTGACTGGTACATGCATAAAAGCAAATAAATGAAGTATACCTTGTCATGGTGGACTATATAAAAACATCTTGTCTAGTGGACCGCAGGGTGAAAAGTAATACCGAGAAAGATGTGCAAGTATTTTGTCATCTGGTATATTTCTGGATTTGGATTTTTTGTTTGTCTTGTTAGTTCATTCCAGACAGAAGATGACTGGTCAGTGACTGGTACATGCATAAAAGCAAATAAATGAAGTATACCTTGTCATGGTGGACTATATAAAAACATCTTGTCTAGTGGACCGCAGGGTGAAAAGTAATACCGAGAAAGATGTGCAAGTATTTTGTCATCTGGTATATTTCTGGATTTGGATTTTTTGTTTGTCTTGTTGTGGGTTTTTTTTCTGTGGCTGTTGGTATGTTTTGTAAATTGTGCAGTACATTAGAACTGAAATACCAAATTGGGTTGGTTTTATGCCCTTCCTAAGAAATTTACTTTACAGGTGTGTATATATACCAAGTATATTCCCATGTAGATCTAAGGATGGAGACACCTTAAAGATATGTTCAGCTGTTTACTGCTAACGTGTAGCCTTGGATTCACCAGATGGCTCTTAAGAGTTACATATGTGGTAAATATTTGAGGCATGCAAGTGCCTCAAAATTATCTTGAGCAAATATTTTTAGAAACAATACAGCAAAACCTCTGAAAATCCATTTACTTCTGCATGTCAGTCATCTCACTAAAGAAGGTTTCCTTCTGCTTTACAGGTTTGTGCACTCTTAAAATTCAAGGCAACCATCTTGAATTACTCTGACATATCAGTAAAGTTCACCTTCAGATACTAACTTAACCTGCAAAGTTACATTACATGGAACTGCACAACATCATGGATTTTCTAGGATTAGGCTTGGAGTAGTTCAAACCAGCAGACTTGAATTTTAAGTGCATTTGGCAGAGAACTTACTCTTTTTTTCCCCAGCTTTGATACTACAGAACATTCAAAAAGACATCTTAAATTTCACTAGTTCTTCAGTATCGGTACAGTTTTAATTCTTAATTGCCTTGTAAATGAAGTGCTCTAATGCTAGGATAAATCCCTTATACATGGGCTTGCTGAAGTTTAAGGGGTCTCTCCTTGATAGCTGTGTTGTTGCTCATGTGCTGCAGGCACCCTGTATTCCTGTCGGCCTCTCAAGGAGGCTGTACTCTGAGACCTCATTCTGACAGATTATTTCAGAGACTTGACTTAGAAGCACAGAGATAGGGGAAACATAGTTGGGTTTTCTTCTGACTGACCTTTCACCAGCTGCTTGGCTAGCTGATTTTGTCTGAGAAGCAGCTAAGACAGTTTTGTGTAAGGAAGCTTTTGCTTATTTGCCCGTGATTTGCAAGACATCAAAATCATGACATTTACATTCTTCTGAATGTGATGATGACTTTAGCTGCCTTTCTTTCACTTTGAGTAATTGGCCTTTCTGTATTTTCAATTTTAGCATGTGACTTTGTTTTTTAGACACTGTAATATTTTCAGTTTTTCCCAAAACTTTCATGCAAGTTCTGAGAATTAATTTTGTCACATACTACTTCCAATCGTGAGAATTTGGTGAATACCAATTTTTAGAAGCTTCGCTCTTTCCATCTTCAGACACCAGTCTCTCTGGGATAAGTATGACCAGAAACAAACAAAGGCCATTGGAAAATAAGTAATGCAAATTGTTTTGTCAAAATATAAAAATGTTGATACTTGGAGGGGGGGGAAATAATCTGCCCCACCTTGTCATTGGGTAGAGCAGCTGAGAACAGTCAGTCCATACAGGATGTAAGTATTGACTTGAATGAGACCAAGTTCTTCAGGCACCTTTCTTGAAGAAATTTGCAAATCTCAAAAAGGTAGTTTACTATTTCTAAGCTATATAGCTCATTTATTTAGTAAGTTCTTTTGTGCTCAGTGGTATTACTATAGTGAATAATCCATAGCTCAATTTAAGTATTCTAGATAGCTCAAACTTGTCACTGTCAGTACTACAGCTGTAGAGAAGTGTTCCTATGTGTCTGGGTATTAGGCTGGAACTTTAATCATTTTTCCTGAAGTGGAAATTGTTTCCTATCAAAACTTGTCTCTAAATTGATTTTGTGGGGTTTTGGTTGTTGTTTTTTACCATTGGTAGTTTCATTTTAGCTTCCTCTCTCTAGTATACGATTGTGAATGCTACTGAAAGCGTAGATGTAAAGATGTTTATAAACACCAATGGATTTGTGATCTTCATTTTGTTGTGGTAATAAATAACATATATTAGTTGGTACATCATTTTTCTCCTGTTGCTACTGTTTAGGCTTGAGACTTTAATACCTACAAAAACGTAAAAAAAATTAATGATAACAAACCATCACTGCTTAGCTAGTTTGAAAGTTTAATTTGTTTTTATATTAAATGACCTAATTTCGTTAGTGTTACAAATAATAAATTCACTGTATGTCTAGTATACGATTGTGAATGCTACTGAAAGCGTAGATGTAAAGATGTTTATAAACACCAATGGATTTGTGATCTTCATTTTGTTGTGGTAATAAATAACATATATTAGTTGGTACATCATTTTTCTCCTGTTGCTACTGTTTAGGCTTGAGACTTTAATACCTACAAAAACGTAAAAAAAATTAATGATAACAAACCACCACTGCTTAGCTAGTTTGAAAGTTTAATTTGTTTTTATATTAAATGACCTAATTTCGTTAGTGTTACAACTAATAAAATTCACTGTAATTGCTTCCAATACACTGTAAAATGTAAGCTTGCATATCTTCCCCCCCCATCTTCTTTTTCCTTCCTTTTTTTATTTCAATATTTTACAGCAAAATTGCTACCTTTAAAAATTAGGTCATGTATTTGACAGTTGCACCTAAAGTTTTGACATGCACCATGAAATTACCTACCTACATGTATTTTAAGTCTAGGAAAAAAATAGTCTCTTATAATGGCAGCTCCTGAGATAGATGAAGTATACAACCTTTCTTCTTCCTTTTTCCTCATCAGGAAGTATTGATGAAGATGTTGTGGTGATTGAAGCATCCTCCACTCCCCAGGTCACTGCTAATGAAGAAATAAATGTTACCTCAACAGATAGTGAAGTGGAGATTGTCACGGTTGGTGAAAGCTACAGGTGAGACTTGCATCTCTTTGTATTAATACAATTTTGCTTGACTCCAAGTTTGTCACAAGGTTCTGTATCATTAAAAGCCCATGAGGTTATGTCACATAAATTCTAACCAGGATGCATAGTATGTGTTTTGGATTCAAAACAAAACAAAACAAAAACAAAACCAAACAACCAAAAACCCAAACAACAAAAAAAACCCAAACAAAGAAACAAACAAAAAACCCCAAACCACAGCTTTGACAAAGCTTGACAATTCAACTAATCTGGAGTTGTTGAGGTGGTTGTAGTTAGTGTGACTGATGGGCAGAATTTTGGGAAAGCAAAGCTGTACGGTGAGATCCTAGAGAGAGCAAGTTTAGGCTGAGCTGACTATCTAGGGCTGAGCATTTCTTAGGAAAGCATCCTACTTTTTTGAAGCTGCTGCTGTGTATGCTTTCCTGTTCTTCCATGCCTTTCTGGAAGTATTGTTCCATATTAATCAGATTTTGCAGAATCTATTAAAGTGGAGCTCCTTGAAGAAGAAAACTTGAAGTTGTCATGTGCATGGGACTGTTGGAGATGGCTGCCTGTTACGTATGTCTTCATATTTGTGAACATGAAGACAAAATTGTAGAATATGAAGAATGACTATCAATTTTTTATAAAATAATGACAAAGGAACAATAGGCAGTAAATTATGAAAACATTCCATCTGTTTGTCATCAGATAGTGCTTTCACTAATGCAATTTTAAATCTAAAATAACAGACAAGTTTTCCTGCAAAAATCACTTTTATTGGAATAAATACCACCTTGAACAAACCAATTTTATGTTTAAGACAAATGTGTGCATAATGTAGATTTCATGAATACTTGGAACTGACTAAATTTTTTGTTAAACTCTGACACACAAAGGATGTCATACTCACAAAAATATGCAGCCTGAATCTATAGCAAAGAGGAATTGGGGAGAGATGAGAGAAATCAACATTTTAAAAATTCATTTCTTCAACAATATGTTTCTTTATATTTCCTTCTGTTTAAAAGAAAACAAAAGCTGCAGAATCAACAGATGCTCTGTCTTGAAGTGATTAGAAACATGTTTCTAGAAATAGTTGATTTATCCACATGAATGTATTTGTTGAGAACAGTCATTAAAACTTATGAAACAACATGTATGCTTGAAAAGGCTTGAGCTAGATCAAGTTAATGCTTTAGCCTCTTATAACTTGCATGTAAAGCTTTAAAGGGTAAAAAATTAGGCTAGATGAAAGTGATTGTGCTTCTAGAACATTAATTCAAACCTGATTAAAGACAGATAAGATGCTTTTAAAGAATAAACAGCTTTCTCTTTTCCTAGCATCACATCAATAAGAAATGTTTTGTGCAATAGCCATAAAAGACTTGAAAAAATTACTTCTTTCTTCCCTTACCTTCAGCAATCCTACAACCAAAACGGCAGCAGCATCCCCCCGCCTCATTGTTATTGATGTCAGTGGTGTCTTTACTGGTGACTTAAGTGAGAAGGAGATTGAACGAAGGGCGTTTTCTGGTGAATTTAAATTTTTGGCCTGTTCGGTTTGTTAGACCTTCTAACATGCAGAGTTCTCGAAGACATTTGATTCTTTATCTTTTTTAAGATTATAACAGAATGGTCAAATTAAGTTTTGCTCTTTAACTATTTATTGTACTTGCTCTCAACTCTTAAGAAAAGACATCAGTCTGAAAATGTTCAGCTGAAAACTTTTTGAGAAGATTAAAGAAATAGTTGAGTTTTATTTTGTATTGGAAAAAGTCATGTTTCTGTATTTAAAAAAAAAAAAAATACAGAAAGAAAACA
>NW_008795371.1:1837571-1840857 GCF_000699145.1 Aptenodytes forsteri | reverse complement strand
CGTCCTATCTTTCCCTTACCTTAGGCAATCCTACAACCAAAACGGCAGCAGCATCCCCCCGCCTCATTGTTATTGATGTCAGTGGTGTCTTTACTGGTGACTTAAGTGAGAAGGAGATTGAACGAAGGGCGTTTTCTGGTGAATTTAAATTTTTGGCCTGTTCGGTTTGTTAGACCTTCTAACATGCAGAGTTCTCGAAGACATTTGATTCTTTATCTTTTTTAAGATTATAACAGAATGGTCAAATTAAGTTTTGCTCTTTAACTATTTATTGTACTTGCTCTCAACTCTTAAGAAAAGACATCAGTCTGAAAATGTTCAGCTGAAAACTTTTTGAGAAGATTAAAGAAATAGTTGAGTTTTATTTTGTATTGGAAAAAGTCATGTTTCTGTATTTAAAAAAAAAAAAATACAGTAAGAAAACAATTCCAGGAAGTTTGGCATGAGGAGGAAGAGTCTTAAATACAAATCTTCAGTCTGAAAAGTCAGGAACTTCTAAACTAGTCTTTTATACTTTGAACATAGAGTACTTCCTATGCAGGTTTTTCTGTGTTTTAAGCATATTAGTTTTGCCAACCACAGTGTAAGGAACAAAGGCAACTCTTGGACATCTAAATGATAGTTCAGTATAAAATTATAAATATAAATGCTGTAAGCAAACTGAACATTAGGAAGGTTATTTACCGAACTCAGAATACTGTTCAGAGCTAAATAAATGGTTACGTTTATTCTTTATAACTTGTGTATAGATGAGAGACGTTACTGTATTTTTTTAAAAGGCGAAAGTGTATTTTTGGATGGAAGTAAAAAAAAGAAAAAGTCAGAAATGCAAAAATGAAGGTTCTTCTTTTGACACTTCATAGTATTGCTAGCTTTTTTCTGTGAAATCTGAGGCTAAGCTTTTTAATGCTTGTTACATACATTGACTACTCCAGAACTAACACTTATTTTTTCCAAAACTCAATTAGTTGAGTAGCAGTGTATATCCCCATAGTAACATATGGACTTACAGAATGCAAATTAATAGTAGTGAAAAAGATTGTAGATTTGAAAAGGTTTACTTAAATTCTGGAGGCTGTCACTTTGACATTTGTCTTTATACAAAGCATTCTGCAGGGAAGTTGCAACTTTACACCTGACAATTTCAAAAAACTTAAAATTCTGGTGTTAATCTGAAGTTGCAACTTTACACCTGACAATTTCAAAAAACTTAAAATTCTGCAGTGTTAATCTTGACCTTAGTAAATAAAAGATGAATCTAATAGTAGGCTCTAAATTTAAGCTGTGGTAAGAATCTGTGGTTGGCATATTTAAGTATGTTAAAGCTGGTTTCTCTGCCTTCCTAAATGGAAGATAAAAAGCATTATTTTTTTAAAAAATACTTTTAAACAAGTGGCCATGTATAGATAATAGGAATATTTTAATTTATTTACAATTTACAGGTGAAATGTACTTTGAAAGGAATTGATGCACTTGAATACAGGGGGGGTGTTTGTATGGATGAACTTGCTAATACCTGAAGGTCAGCTGATGGTTGAGTATGCATACAAGTTTACTGGGCATTTTAGTACTAAAGATCAGAAAAGAAGGAAAGAAAATTCATGAAGTGTTTAATCTGTCTCTTCCTGAATCCTCCTTTCAGTCATACAATTTTTTTTGTGGGAGAGAAGAAAACTACTGAAAGAAAGAAGGAAGCCAGCATTCTCCAGACAACACACCTGGATCCGTTAGAAACTCAGAATTTGTGTTTAGATTTGGAAAAGCTAGAGACAAAAAAAAAAATAGTTTTGCATTGAAAATTTTGAGGCAAAGCATCTGTTGTGATGTAGAACCAGGAGCATGTCAGTGGACATGAGATCATCTTTCACTATTATTGATGTGTTGTGGGCAGCAGAAGATAGGGAATGGATAAAGAACGTAGAAATGGAACGTTCCAAGAAGGAAAGTCATCTCAAAGAAAAAGGTAGTAATGCTGAATAGGGAGAAGATAAAGAAAAAGCCTTAGAGAGCTAGAGCTGTGCGAGAGAAAGGGTTTATTTCTGCAGTGCCTTCAACCAGACCTTTTGGGTAGCTATACAGGTGCCACCTTGCTTGTCATGACAGCAAATAGTACAATTTTGTGCTCACTTTTAAGCTTTGCTGTCTCTTGTCTTAAGTGTAATATGGTATGGGCTTTAAGAATCCACCCCACCCCCCTTCTCTCCTCCCTTACAGCATTTATTTCTTGTCATCTTCCTCCGCTCTTTTAGTGAAATCCTACTCTGATGATTGCTATTTTCCTAAAAGTAAGGAGATCTGATAAAACTGGCAGTGGACTCTGCAAAAGGCAGTAGTGGACACCATTGCTTAGCAATGAATACATAGTGCTTGATCCTAAACCACACATACTTTATCAGTAGCATCAATGTAAAATTGTCCAGTGGATAGACACTCACTTTGCTCTTCTAGAAGTAAGGAGGAGAGTGCTCATGAAAAACACTTCCTTACTTGCATTCACTCCTGAAGAAACTATTCTGAAACTTACTAAACCCAGTGAAAATCATTTGTCTGTAGAAAACCACTTTCAGTGGGAATTGCTAAGCCACAGTTTCTTTGAATTTATCCCACAACTAAGAATTGCAGACCCAAAGATCTTACTCATAATTTAAACCAAGAAATTACCCAAAAAATTCATGACTACATCCCTTTGTTGGTTCTTTTGTTACCAGAGCTGGTTAATTATTTGTCTGATTTTTATTTGCCTTGTGAAATCAAGATGCTAATGCTCTTCTGCCTGTTTTCTGAGTGGTTGCTGGTGAGATGCAGTTGGTAGCATGTTGAATCCTCACTTAGTCACATACATGTAGAAATTTGTCACTTTTTCTTACGTTGCACACAGTCTCGGGTTTGAGAAAATTACATACAGAAACCCACGTGTTAGTTTCTTCCTCCACATCCTTCATTTTGCCCAGTGCGCTATATTCCATCAAGAAATTGTTATGTACTGATGATTATTCCCTCCTTCTCCCTTCTCCATCAAGATAGGGCTACTTTCAAGGCATAGAGAAAGTAAACTTTGATGTAAAATAAACTGCAGTCTCAAGCAGCAGTGTAGCAGCTGGAATCATAGCTAGGAGGATGAGATAGACAGTATCTACCAAAATGCTATGAAGTCTTCACTGATGGTCCTTTTCTGATTAAGAAAAAGCTATTTAAGATCTGGTTGAGAGTCGTCTTAGCATTAAATGGACTAAACAATTTCGTCATAAATGTCATGGTTTAACCTCAGTCACGAACTGAGCACCAC
>NW_008795371.1:1807102-1837377 GCF_000699145.1 Aptenodytes forsteri | reverse complement strand
TGTACTGAGCATGACGTCCCATGGTATGGAATGTCCCTTTGGCCAGTTGGGGTCAGCTGTCCTGGCTGTGCCCCCTCCCAGCTTCTTGTGCACCTCCAGCCTTCTCTGTTGGTAGAGCATGAGAAGCTGAAAAGTCCTTGACTAGTGTAAGCATTGCTCAGCAGTAACTAACACATCAGTGTGTTATCAACATTATTTTCATACTAAATCCAAAACACAGCACTACACCAGCTACTAGAAAGAAAATTAACTCTATCCCAGCCGAAACCAGGACAACATACTTCAGAGGTGGACTAGCCTAGTCATTTTGAAATTACATGGACTCAGCCACAGACTGAATATACACAGCATCATATAGCTAACATATTCATTAGTCATTCAGAATATTGTCCTATTTAATCATAACAAGAAAATAACCCAGACCTCTAACTTTAAGACTGTTTCAACTCAGTAGTCCTTTGTTTCCACCTCCATCTTTGCTTGAAATCATACCTGATTCAAAAACTCTTGAAGATTATAAGCTCACTGTACAGTTGTATGCTAGGTCTTCTTTCTCTTCGTCTCCAGTTTGATGCTTTGTCATGTTGTCTGCTTGTTCTTTTGTGCAAGAAGAAATCCAAAGAAATTTCTTATTGTTGAATTTACAGCTTGCATTGAAAAACAAAAAATATGGATGTAGTAGGTGCTGCACTGGTTTTGATATGAAGCTGGAGTTCCTGTAAGAGAATTAAACACTGACAATCCTGCGTACCCTTCCATGGCTAATTTCTCCTGTCCCTTACTACCAAACCCGAGGTGCTCCCATGAACCTTAACTCTTAGTTAACTGAAGGGGAGGGGAAGATGAAGTAGGAGGTGAGACCTTAACCTCTCCTTGTATTAGCAAAGTGCACCTTGGGTCACCAGAGAGTAAGAGTAAAGTTTTTAAAGGGGCTTGGGAGGTAAATTTCATTCTGGAGTGTTAGTAGGACACACACAAAGCACACACAAATCAATTTGGACATTATGTAAATCCAAACTTTAAAGAAAATGTGCCTTTTTGAACCAACCTGATCTTTAAATTACAGTGGCTACTGAAGTGGAATTGAAGTGTAAGCCAGTTGAGAAGGCTGTAGCAACGATGCTTTTTGCACTACAGGAAAATATACTGATCTTTGTTAGTGAGTTACACAGATAGAGGTGAAGGGAGTACAGGCAGAACTGAAATGTGGACTGAGCTCCATGGTGATTTGTGCAGTGGGTTTTGTTTGTTTTTAATGAAGTCATTCCCTTTTCTTCACATTTTCCTCTTCTGAATTTTTGAAGTCTGAGTACATTGTTTTCCCAAATTGGAAAATAAGAGCCACTTGATTTATGTAAATACCGGAGAGTCAGAGGTTTTTGAGAGTGAATTGATAAATACAATACTGTAAAAAAAATTCTTCCCTTAATTAAAGACAGCATCTTCTTAACTTAAACTCTAAAGCATCGGTGATTTGAGTGTTTGGGTTTGTATGGCTAAATTGAATAGACTGGATGCTAAGTGTTATACTACAGAGATAAAACCATCCCTTTCCTTAGGTATGGTTACAGGCTTATGATTTCCTCTCCTCAAGCCACATTTCATTTAATTGTTACACAAAGCTGTGTTCGTTCTTAGAGGAGAGGAAATAATATTCAAGAGAGAAAAGTCCAGAGATTTTGCACTTTTAGGACACTTTGGAAATTTAAATTAAAGTATAGAAATTATTCTCTGAAAATATTCTGTCACAAGTTAACATGCAAAAGAACTTAATGTTTACAGTTTTTTATTGTCTTTATGCTTCTATCATTCATAGATCTGCTCTTTCAGACTGCATAGGAATAGTATAGGATTTGGAGACTCTTCATTTACTATTAACAAAGTTAAAACATAACATCAGATATAATTGCTGCCTGACTGCAGTTGTAGGGTTTCACAGTGAATTTTTTTGAGTTACCTGTATGTATTTCATAGGAACATGGTTTAAAGACCTTTAAACTGTACCTGCTGGGTATTTGCCATTATGTTATCTGGTAAAGCCTGCAGTAATGTTTGTAAGTACACATCTAGTGAATGTGGAGTAGTGGGGTATTTCAACATAACAAAATGCTTTTCTAATAATAATTAAAAAAAATACTTCAAATAGCTTCTAAAACAGTGAGGAGAAGAACTTAATAATGGCAAAATTTAGGTCAATACTTAAGGTGTCACCTTTTTTAAGGTCTCGTTCAACACTTGGACACACAAGATCACACTGGGGACAAAGTTCTAGTTCTCATGCTGCACGACCTCAAGAACAGCGGAACCGCAGTAGGATTTCCACAGTCATACAGCCATTGAGACAGAATGCAGCGGAAGTAGTGGACCTTACAGTGGATGAAGATGGTAAGTTGCACTGGTCTGAGAAATCTCTTCCTTTTTCAGAAGCAGGATGATCAGTGTAAGGGGAGTGGAATCAATTGCATCAGTTATAACATACCATTCTATGAAAAAGGCTCAATTCTAAACAAACTAATTTCCAAGCCTGTCAGAAAATCCTCTTGCGGCCTTCCTTTTAAAATTAAAAGTTTAGCCATTCCCAGTGGGTCTACTAGATCTGATTTTTCTTCCAAAACAGACTTGGGTGTATGTCTGAGGGCTGACTCACCAGGCAGAAATTACAGAACAGGTTGGAACTACTTTAAAAATATGCACTTACTTCAATACAACACTATAAAAGGAAAATCTATCGCTGCCTATGCTTTGGAATAGTTACTGTTCTTTCAGGCCTTGGAGTAAAAATAATTTTAAAAAAGAAAAAAAATCCCCAACCCCAAACTAGTAAAGTATGTTAGGTTTCCGAAGCTGTAACCTTTCATTGTTTCCTAACATTAAAACCTACTGGCACTTCATAAGTCTATTCCTGCTGAAAATCATAAGAGCAACTTCCAGGTATTGTCAAAAGTTGAGAGAAGGAAAAACTAAAGCTCATGTACATTTTTGCAGGTTTATTTTGTTGTTGGTGGTGGTGGTTTGGGGGATTTCTTGGGCACATGCTACTTTTAATGTTTAACAAAAGTTTTGTCCTGTTGTGGTTCTGTCCCTGAGTGCATCGCAAGCTATTATCTTGCAATATCTTATTGTTCAAGTTGTCTTGATTTTTGGGGTGGGTTGGAGAGTTGGAAGGGTTTGGAATTGGTTTTGGTTGTTTGGTTTTTAAGGAAGAGGATGGGTTGATTTACAGATTCTTTTCTTTATGGATTTACTGTGAAATATCCCAACAGCTCTATCATTGAAGGGGAATAGGCATCTATTGCTTTAATTTACTCTTTAAACTCAAATTATAGCATGTAGTCTTAAATTCAGGAACCAAATTCTTGTAAAAAAGATTATTGCTGAATGAACTTTTACTTCTGTAATGTGTATATTTAACACTAGCTGTTTCTGCCCACCCCCCCACCCCCCTCGGGGAAATAACCTTTCTAAGATGAGTCTTCCAGGATTTCAGAGATATTATTTTTGGGTTTAGGCATCAAATTTCACACAAGAACTAGTGTAAAATGATAAAAATTCTGAATTAACACTGTTACAAGGCAGCTACGCACTTTATCATAATTTTACTGATGTCTTCAAAGATAGTAGTCTTAAAACTTTGCTAGCTGCTTCCATGAGCATAAGGATCATATCTCCATCTATCTGTGGATTAATGTCTGTGAAGCGTGTTGAAATTAAGTTTCTCTTAGTTAGTAGTTTGAGATTGACCACGCCCACTGGCTTTTACTGGTTTTGGGGGGGAGAACCAGAACTGTCTGTATTGCTGATGGTAAGTCAAAACAGTAACAGGGTAGTGGGGTGATTGAGGCTGATAGAACTGAGAATTGTCTGACTGCAGGATTGCTTTCAGAATGTATTAGCATCCCATCTTGAGTACTGTGTGATCACATATCAGTGTTAGGCTATACATTTCCTATGTACTTGCTGTTTTTTCCTGAATTTAAACTTTAATACATTTCTCCCAAAATGCTTTCCTTTAAATAAAATTAGTGTATTGGAATGCCACATTAAAATCCAAAGGAATTTAAATGTAGGTACCAGATCATGTTTTTTTAATGTGATGAGTTGGAAGTCTTGCCAGAAGGGAGATACGTTTATTCCCTTGCTCACTGAGTTGCTGATATACCTACTAGATATAGAGAGAAATCTTGAAAACTAGTCATATTTTATTTTAAGACTTTGTGTAAGAGAAGTATTTGAAGTGTCTTGTTGCTTTTTTTTTTTTTTTCTCCCCCCTGATATCCATGCAGACATTTTCACGAAAAAAAACTGAGCTGTTTCTGATGATACTCCCTTTTATGGTATCTCATATTCCTAGTCATGTCATTGCCTTGTCGGTAATTGGAGAGAAATTTCAAACTTACAGTCAAAAGCAGACTGTTTCAAAACTAAATTTGAATTATGCCACCAAGTATCTTTTTAAATTTTAACCTGTTTACAATTGTGTAGTAGAGAACAAGATTTATCAAGTGTTTAGTGTATTTCCCTGGATCCAATTAAATATATTGCCAACTATTACCTTCATATACATGTTCATTTTGCATATTGTCCTTTTAACAGAAGCCTCAAATACTGATATAATGAATCTGCTTTTAATATGTATTGAGACTAGAAACCAAGTTTATCTTGCTATAGCCTTTAGTACTATGCATCTAGAATGACTGAAGTTTGTAAAGTAGTACTGCTAGTTTAGACATTACTATGCTGTTCTTGGTTAGTTATCTGAAAGTTTTTCTGCGCGTTGTAGGCATTAAAAAAACGGTAAGGGTAATACTTAATCATAGCGTAGTTTGCCTGTGGATTTATGAAAGATTTCAGCAAGTGTTTTCATCATAAAGTACCAAAGTAATTTAATTTCCTTTCTAGTAGTATTTTATTCAGTAAATAAAACTTGGTATGTCGGATTTGGTTGGGAATTTATTTTATATTAATTCTTAAAATTTGAGTTGATTAAAAAAAAAAAGGAAATATAATTTTTTTTTTTTTTTTTTCCCCACACACACGAGTGAAACAGTATTAACTTTTGTATTTTGTACCTGTCAGGCTTTTGTGTTCCGACTTTCTTAGCATCTGGCAAGACCAGAATGGAGAATTTCTTCTAAAATAATTAAAAACCAGCAACAACAATAAAAAAACCCCAACAGCTTTTAAAGCTTAAAGAACATGAAAGCTTTTTTGTTTCACTAGAGCCGACAGTTGTGCCAACCACTTCAGCTAGAGTGGAGCCGCAGGTTGTGAGTTCTGCTTCCAGTAACAGTTCTAGTACGTCTACCTCAGAGCAGGCCTCTGATGCAGCTCCAAACATCTCCAACAGCCAGCCTTCTGCAGCACCAGAGACGACTTCTAGTCTTCCCAGTGGCGGCACTGCTGGTACTTCAGCTGGAGGTACAGAATAAGAGAGCTTTCTAAACTGTTGTGTTGCCTCCTAGTTCAAAGGAGGTAGAGGAAGTTAATCGGCATTCTCTAGATTAAACGGCATGTGAACTTTTAGTACTGAACGTAATGCTAGTAAGTTGAGAGGACAGACAGGAATCTGAAAAAGATCATTGATTTCTCCCCAAAGATGAAGGAAGTTGTGCTGGAGCCATCTGCTTTTGCCTATTGGAATGATTTGGTTATACCTAATGAACCACATCCTTGCTTTTTGAGGAGGTAGAATGTAGTTCACAGGGAATTAAGTCTTCCATTGCAGTGTGTTACAGGGGTAGTTTTTTTAATGTGTATCGTAAGGAAGTGAAGGATGTATAGAGATTCCTTGAACCTCCCCCTATAGATTGCTTCACTGGAAGTACATTTATACAGATCTGTATAGATACTGACCTGTAATAGAGCTGTATATACAGGTGGCACTCATAACATCTCTGAAACATGGGTGCTCTGCCCCTGTCTGCCAGTCAGGTGAGGTACAAAAAACCTGAGCTGACTACAGTTGCACAAGAATTTGAGGTCTCTGCACACTAACCACAGGGACAATCTTTCCTCCTTTCCCTACTGATAACATGTCTTAAATTAGTGGAAAAAGGCAAGTGTCCGTTCACGTCCTCTAGTGGTTCCTCTAAGTACATCCACCTGAACTATTCAGTTTTGGTTCATTTGGCAGGCATAGCTAAGTCTTCTGGTTTTGTATCCAGTTTGTTTTGTTTTAGTCTAGATCTGTTTTTCAATCAGTTAATTATTTAATCTTGAAGTACAATTCTTTTTTTTCTGTTTAAGACACTGCTTTACGGTGATCAGCTTTACTAATTTCTTTCACTTCAATATTAACTTTCTTTATCTTCAAGATGATCTAAGAAGAACTGCATCTAATACGACACTGGAAACTGGCCCTCCGGCCATGCCAAGGTTACCATCGTGCTGCCCTCAGCATTCTCCTTGTGGAGGACCTTCACAGACTCATCATGCATTGGGGCACCCACATACAAGCTGCTTTCAGCAGCATGGCCACCACTTTCAACACCACCACCACCACCACCACAACCCTCACCCAGCTGTTCCACTATCTCCTTCATTCAGTGACTCCAGCTGCCCTGTTGAAAGGCCTCCTCCAGTGCCTGCACCTTGTGGAGCAAGCAGCAGTTCTGGCACCAGTTACCATGACCAGGCATGTTTAACTCTTGTGACTCTCCCTTTGCGATTTCAGGTTGTTATAGATACGAGAGAATAGAATAGGATGCTGAATTGTGGATTATTCTCTTGTTCTGTAGCAGGCATTATAGAAGGGAACTAAAAAGAAAATTTGAGCTATAATATATGGACACCAAAAATTGAAATTTTACAGAAAGTCATAATCCAATAAGTAATCATTGATAGCTGACATCCTCTTGAGGACTGTAAGATGATAGTGGCTGTTTAAGCAAACCAAACGTAAATACCTTGAAATATACTCTGCTGATAATAGCAGTTTTGCAGTGCAAATAATTGAGCTGCTTTAAGGGAAGAAAAAAATCAAGTCTAATGTTCTGTTTATAAAAGATATAAAAGAGTTGCTTTTCTAAAAGCATTGGTTTTTAAGATATTTTAAGTAACTAAAATCACAGCTCTAAAACAATAAGGTTATAAGTAAGAACAATACTGTGCAAACTTAATTTACAACATGGAGAACTATCAGTCTGTTTTCTGTTTTAAGTGTAATACATTAGGCACAACTGAAAATGGTAAAGATTGTTTTTTGCCTCCGAATATTTCAATGCATGTAGCTCCCATATATTCACTGATTTATCCATCATAGGGTTTTTGGTTTTTTTTACACAATCTGGTGTAATGAATCTAGTCTCTCTCACCGGATTCAAGAACTTAGGAATAAGAAATGTTAACCATATCTAAAGAATGTTCCAGAGTTGAGCCTTAAAACTTAAGGCTTAAAACTTAAAAATTTGGATCCCAGTTGCTTGTGGTAGTATTTATTTTTATTTTTTATCACATTATGTTTGAGGGTGACTTTGTTTTCAATGTCTGAAGAATTGCTTGAAAAAAGATGGTTTGTTTACGCAGCAGGCATTGCCAGTAGACTTAAGCAGCAGTGGTATAAGAAGTCATGGAAGTGGTGCTTTTCATGGAACATCTGCTTTTGACCCCTGCTGTCCTGGTTCTTCATCTCGAACTGCAATTTATGGACATCAGGCTGGTGCTGGCCCAAGCCAATCAATAACAATAGATGGATATGGATCAAGTATGGTTGCGCAGCCACAGCCCCAACCTCCTCCTCAGGCATCGCTCTCTTCTTGTCGGCATTATATGCATTCTCCTTGTAAGTACTGATAAGTACTGGGTACCTGGGGTGGGGGGGAAATCAAGCAAACAAGAAAACAGCTTCCCTGGCAACATATGAAAACTCTTACTGTCTGCTTGCTTTGATCTTAGAACTGGCCTAGCAAAACACATACTAAGAAATGTATTTAAACAGTTTAGATTGTGTAGAGGATTTGAACAGGATCGAGGTGAAGTTAAAATATTTTCTTTTGAGTGACCTTAATAATATTCAGACTTCAAAAACTGTATTTACTATGAAAATATTTTTCATCTCCTTTGTATTTTAGCAATACCTTTTTCTTTCTTTTTCCTTGGTTTGTCCCCTGTCCCATCCCCCCAGTGAGTTCTGCGTGAGCAAGCTCAGAGAGTCAACTCATTTGTTTGATTGTGATTTCTTTTTTTGGATTTTATTGTCTCTACAGAATAGTGGACTTGTTGGGGGGGGTATTAAATTTTTAAAAAATTAAACAACAAACTTGAAGTAAAATTTCTCACCATATATACCTTTTTCAGCGTGCATCACACAATTTTTTTTTTTTTTAATTCTTTTTACCAAAATTGGCAAATGGAATACTTCTGGCTGCAGAAAGTATGAGTTTCTTGTAGGGTGTATTGCTGGGATCACTTTACTTAAAAATTGCATAAACACATATTCCCATGTTGCCACTGTTTACACTGATGTAATAATACTGAATAACCTGTGTGAAGATACTTTTAAAAATACATTTAAGTCAAAACGTGCTAATGACCAAATTAAAAGCACCTGATGTTTTCATTGCAGATGCCTCTTTGACCAGACCTCTTCACCATCAAGCTTCTGCATGTCCTCACTCCCATGGAAATCCTCCTCCACAGCCACAACCTCCACCTCAAGTAGATTATGTTATCCCTCATCCAATGCATCCCTTCCATCCTTCAATCTCCTCTCATGCATCTTCTCATCCTGTTCCACCTCCACCTCCACCACCAACTCATCCTTTAGCCAATGCAGCTGCTCCAATACCACAGCATCTTCCCGCAACACACCAGCCTATATCCCATCACATCCCTGCAACAGCACCTCCAGCACAGAGGCTACATCCTCATGAAGTGATCCAGAGGATGGAGGTCCAGAGGAGAAGAATGATGCAACACCCAACGTATGTCACAAATGTACTCAGAACAATATCTAAACATATAATTCATTTCCCTCAGGTTTGTAAAATGTTGCATGTGAATCTCAAACTGTTAATTGCATGGTTAGGAACTGTTAGTATTAAACCATGGTAAGAAGTGTCTTTACATACTGTCACAGTCACGTGAGCATTAAGACTGAACCTGTTCCATTACATCTCTCAACAGTGTCTCCAGGTAAGGTACAAATAGGGCATGGAAAAGAAGGGAAGCTCATGTTTCTCTTGCCCATTATTCATCCTCCAGATAACAGGCAGGAATTCCTTTTCAAGCTGGACAGCCTAGAAAGTACATCATAAGCTCCTTTCAAATGTGTTCCTTGACAGTGTGTTTTGCCTTGTTGATGCTGTTAAGATTCTTTTTATCTAACTAATGCTTTAAAATAAAATGAACAATTTATCATAAGAGACCATTTGCCAGGTTTAATTCAGATTTAACCTTAGATACTTACCTAGCTTTACTGTGCCTTTATGTCTTTAGAAGAGAGGGAAGAGACTGAATAATACCTGTATGAGAATGTGACCAATGTTGAGATGTAGCTTTGGTGATACTGTTTAAGAGACGCTACTGTTGTTCCTAAACTAGATTCATGACACTAGTATCAACAGAAATTGGGTCAGTACTGGCTTGGTATTCAGTCACAAAGTAACTGAAGTTATTTTAATTCTGGAGATAATGCTTTTAAATATCCAAGAGAATTTCAAGAATGAGCTCTCTAGTTGTTGCTCCTAACTTTATTATAAAATTCTACTGGTAACTAACTTAAAACTGATTTAGAAGACAATGCTTAAACAAAATTTTGCTTTAGCTGCAACTTTTGAGGCAGTTTCCAGGTAATTCATAAAAATATCTATAGTCAGTAATTGCTCACAAAGTGGCACATGACAGACTTCCCCTCCCTCATCCCCCAGGAAAGTCAAATATAACCCTGCTTTCTCAGTCATTAAAATTTTGATCTGTCCAAACCTATACCTGTTCTTTTGTTATCTTTGCTATGCAAATGGCATAACCTCTAAACACCCTAACCTAAACATACAGGCATGCTGCTTGTGTATGCCCATGATTATGCAATGATACCCAAAAATTAATTTTGGAACATTCAAGCCAGTGAATGTGAGACAGCAAGATAGCATTTTAAGGAACAATAATAGTGGTAGCTATCTTATCAGTTCTGGAAACTTTCTGGTAGTTCGAGGATTGGAAATGTGAATATTGGCATTTCTTAGCCTAGTGAATTTTCTTTGTGTGTATAGCAACTGTAGTCAAATGTTGATAATAGGTTCTTCCTTGACATTCTCTCTGAATTCACCAATCTCAGGTCAGACAGTGTCAGCTTGCTCAGTGAGGTTTCTCCTCTATAGTTCTGTTTTGTAATCTTATGAGATTGTTCCACCCTTGGTCTTTCGTTTCTCCTCTAATCCTCATAAAAATTACATGCAAAATCAATACCGTAGGTGTCTTGGCCCAACCTTATATAAATGAGATTATGCTCTGACAACCAGAAACTTGTGTGTATTCGCTCTGTTATTTAATACACAGACTGAGACTGCCAGCAGACTTTGCAGTTCCTTCGGTTCCGTGTCCCAGCATCTCAGAATGTTCTTAAGATGTTGTTTCATCCTTCATTTCTAGATATAGCATATGGGATAGTCTAGCTTGTATACCTTCTGTCTAACAATATAGGACTTTTTCAGGATTGGAAGAAGAGAATGGTTAGAGGCCTCTTCTCACTGTTATGTCTCAAGTGTGGGTACAACAGCTATAACTTCCTTAAGGTCTTGGAATTGGCCACAAAATGAGCAAAAGGCAGTGTGTGAGGGTGCACTGCATTTGTATAACATACGGATTTTCTGTTTATTTAAATCTGATCACCCACTTTATACTAAGATTGTGAGATAGCAGCTTAGGAGTTTTACATTCATAGAAATAATTTCAAATGTGTTTCTTTTAAATTAAGACTAATTTTAGGAAAAATGGGCCTACGTGACATTCAATTTTTATTGAACTATGGAAGTTGTTTTGCTGTGTTTTTTAATTAAAATATGTTCATGCAGATATTTCCCCATAGTTACTTGACAAACTGAAGGGAGGTGAGACTAGGAGTAGGCTCTGCTGATAGGTCTGTTCCCATGTTGGTCTGTACCATTGCAGAAAACTACTACTTCTAACACTTATACAAGCTTGACAGATTTCTCTGGAAAAGTGTCAATTTACAGTGATTGGAATAGTGTGCTGTTAAGTAGCTTTTTACTTCTCTAGACATGTGAATTTACAAAATGTCTAGTCTACTTTGTCAGGTAGTTTAAGGTAGTTGAATCTGAAGTCAGTGTACTGATTTTGGCAAAATCCAAGTTTCTAGGTTGAATAAAAAAAAAAATACTGTCTGCGTTGAAAGCAATGGAGAGAAAAATACCAATCCATTTCTTTCTGTAACTGGGAAGTGGTGAGGTAGCAGAAGTCAGCTAGCAGGTTTTTTTTGAAGTTTTTTTCCAACACTGTAGTTGTTGGATACCAGCTGGTGTGGAAAAAACTGTGTGCTCTTATTACTTGAGCTATGACACAAACATGTTTCAAGGAAAATTACCTCTGATTAGTGTATTAAGTGTCCCCTAATTACTTTTGCTGGTATAGTTTTACTAGAAATAAACTGCAGCATAGCTGTGAGCGACTCTGAATCTCAACATGACCGTCATGTGGCCTTTGCCTTCCTACCTGCAGTTTGAGGTTAGGATTAAACCCTTTGTCAGTCCTTCTGTAGTCACTTCTGCCAAGTGAAGGGCAGATCACAGTAGCTGAAGCTGGCTTTGTCTTTGAATATTAAATCTGTATTATAATTAGTTTCTAACTTATATCTGAAGTTGAAATGAAAATACTGTATTGGGAGTTTTATTTTTTTAGTTTAAATGCATTCCAGTAATTCAGTCTGTAACGATTATGGATGTTGCTTTCTTGATACTAACAAGTATGTGAAATTAACTGTTGCTGTTTTATGTTGTTTAGACGTGCTCATGAACGGCCTCCTCCACATCCTCACAGAATGCATCCCAATTATGGTCATGGGCATCACATCCATGTGCCTCAGACAATGTCTTCCCATCCTCGACAAGCTCCAGAGAGATCTGCCTGGTTAGTAATCAGATACTATTTTAGTTTTTTGGGACTCAGGACAAAAGACCATAATGTGCTGATCACAGTGTTGATAATGCTGTCTGTGATTTTAAGAAGTGCTGCATGCACCTGTAGTTTAAAATCTGTAGACATTGATATGGCTTTGAAATACTGCTTTGAGTACTCAGTATCTTAAATATATTTCTAGGGGGGGTTATCCATTGCTTTTAAAGTGGAATTGAGTGTTACTGACTCTAGGTAGTTATTTCAAGAATTGATTTTAAAATAGGCAAGTAAAACATTGCTGAAGACTGTTCTATTTGTGCTCTTTGTAAAATAGAGGTTTGGATTTGAGTTACAAGCTAATTTATTTTCTCTCCTCTTTGTCTGAACTTACTTAAAATTGCATCAAGCCCACTCATGAAGGTTACACTTAAGTTCCACAATATTTTTATTATGAAAAAGAGATACTTTTGACCATTAGGGAAGAGGTGCATGCGTGACAGCTGCTTTTCCCACAGCATGAGCTACGGAGAAGACTCCACACTGATAATATTCCTGGGCACAATAAATGTGGAGTTGTCTCTACTGATTTATCATACTAAATCTTCACAGCTGATTTAAAAATAACTTTTAGTTATGGTAGGATTAAGATGATTCTTTAGCAAAGTTTTTAAATAAGTTTAAAAAAATTCTTATGTAAAACTGTTATGGTAGCTGTGCTGTGTTGTATGCTTTCCAAAGCAGTGGAATTGTATCTAGGAGTCAAGATGTACCTTTACTGTAATGCCACTTTCATTCATGTGACAGGGAACTGGGAATTGAAGCTGGTGTGACTGCAGCTACTTACCCTCCAGGGCCTTTGCATCCTCACTTGGCCCACTACCATGCACCTCCTCGACTTCATCATTTGCAAATAGGGGCTCTTCCTCTAATGGTAAGGAGATAGCTTATGAAAAATGATGATCATTGGTGATTGTAATTACTTTGTTTGTCAGGAAAATTATTTTAAGATTTACTGCATTTAATTGGACATGTAACATTGCTGCAAAAGTTAGTGGTTCAACTGAAGAAGAAAATACTTCAGTGTTTCTGTGTGTTGCTCCCAGATGGGGAGCTAGAACAGACTCATGTCTAAGAGAAAACAGTTTAGGACACTAACATTTCTAACTTCAGCTCTTGTAAAATGAAACATACTTGAATTAAATTGTCACTTGCATTGCAATGCATTGACCCTCTGCATCTGATTTTTAAAGTTCAGATTCTTCTTTAATGAGCTTTGGGTTGTTAAAGGTACCAACTTTCCACCCAGTGCATAAGGATTAGCACTGGTGCTTTATTTTTAAGGTGTGTATACAGCGCAGCTAGAATTCCATCTAGAGATTTGGTTGTTTTCAAATAATATTTGGTGTTCATCAGCCTAATTCTGTGTGATAAAGTATATAATTTTGTAGCATGAAGTGTTATAAGCAGCAGGAAGTGTGAGGGTAAACTAGTCCCTTGTTACACATAACTTTTTTAAATCTACAGTAGAAAACCAAGGAAAATCAGCATAACTTTCTGACTTTTACAGAGTATTATTTTTGAAAGAATGTTTGTAGGTTTATTTAAAATAGTCTTAATTTTATTTAATGAAAATTCACAGAGACACAAATTTAGTTTAACGGAGTATGTTTAGTGTTTCTATGTGGTATTCTGTGTGGCTAACCCGTATTATTTAACCCTTTTAAAGCTAGGTAATCTAATCAAAATTGTGGGCTGATCTGTAAGCGAATGCTAAAATTGTAATTAAAAATCAGCCTGCAAGTACTTGTCCATCCGAAATTCCTCTGTTAGTTGCCAAAATTGACATCTAGGCATTGAACTGTAAATTTACAACCAATACTGTAATAGCTGTCTCTTCATAGTCTGGTCTTAACGTTGCTTGTTCCTTGCTATTTAACCAACAAATGTGATAATAATCCTCAAGTACTTCCCTGAGATATCAGGGTTGGTAATTCATTGATGCACAGCTTGCATGCTTACCACAGACTTTCTAGAGCAGTCTGTAAAATTTGGTATTTTAGTGTAGCCAGAAAGATTCTTACTGCATAACCTTATCTCCTGTACATCATCTATTCAGATTAAGATTTTCTGCATTATTCTTCAGTTAGGTGTCTGTTTTTTCAAGTGGATGAAAAATGGCTTGCCTCTCACATTTATTTCATGTGTTATACTGTAACGAATAACACCTGTTGCTTTAGATCCTCAAAGAGGAAGGGCCCTCCTAATAGTTCAGGGAACTGCAATTGCATTAGGATGCAGCAAGTTAAACATATGCCTATTTTATCTCATTTTCTATAAGGGCTAATAAGTCAATTATGGGATTTATTTCTACTATTGCTGTGAAGTTTCTAGAAACTTCAGAGTTCAGCTGATCCTTATATTACAGTGTGATGAGAAACTTTTAACTGTATTTTCACTTTCATAGCGGTATTCCTACAACTAAAATGTTGCTCAAGCAAGTAGTGGGGACCCCGCTGCTTATCTTCTTTTTAGCAATAGAATAGAAGAAAGCTGTGATAGAGAATCTTTAGAAGTATTTCCTGAATGTGTGATAAAATACTTTAGGAAAGTCTTGCCCTTCTGCTCAGTAACTGCTGTTACTAATTGATAAAAGTGTCAGATGAAATAGGGTTCTTTAACTGTACAGAAACTTGTGCATGTGTTTGTGTAGGGATATCTAATCCTCATAACAGTAATTCACGAATCTCTGGATGAAATGGAATTGAAGTTGTTTGTATTTTGAGTTTTTGTACACACTGTACTGACAGCATGTTTTACAGTGTATAGACTGCTGTAAACAGTACTTCTCCAAATGTTTGGGATCTGTTTTGAACCTTGCTGTGATCAGATTGAGTGTTACAACTTTGAAGTTGTGTTCTGAGTCTCTGACGAATTTGAAGTGTAGTCAGATTACATGCACTAGAAGAACCATAAAGGCAGGTTAGAGCACTGCTAGAAGTTATATATACAATGAGTTCAAAGCATTACAAATGCCTTTTGATGATTCTCCCCCTTCTATGGCAATAATGAAAGCCAAAGTTTTCTTCATTTGCATGTATGTGAGAGTACAGCATGCAGCAAAATTGACTTTGAATATAGAGCAAGTAGTCAGCGAAGTTTTTCATCTAACAAACTTAACCGAATATTAAACAAAAGTGCCATTTTAGTTTTTATTAAAGAGCAACAGCTTAATTGCAGCTGTCACCTAGGTTTTTTCATTGTAACTTTAGGAATAGGGGCAGGGGAGGAGAGGCTGAACTGTGATTAGAGTCCCTCTGCTAAGTGGTTAATGTTATGAGGAGTGCTTTCTACTTTCAGTAAGTGCAGAGGATACTAAATAGCAATTTACAAGGCTCATTAGTTGTATTCTTGATGCAAAACTTAACCGAATATTAAACAAAAGTGCCATTTTAGTTTTTATTAAAGAGCAACAGCTTAATTGCAGCTGTCACCTAGGTTTTTTCATTGTAACTTTAGGAATAGGGGCAGGGGAGGAGAGGCTGAACTGTGATTAGAGTCCCTCTGCTAAGTGGTTAATGTTATGAGGAGTGCTTTCTACTTTAGTAAGTGCAAGAGGATACTAAATAGCAATTTACAAGGCTCATTAGTTGTATTCTTGATGCAGATGTTGCCAATTGTTTTTTTTTTGGGGGGGGGGTGGAGGGGGAGTCTTTTAAAGCAACTCATGCAGTAGCTCAACTAAAAAAATTGTGTTGAATCCACTTTCTGAAATAGCATGCTGCTCAATAGGCAGTGTGCATTTTTTCCTGTCTGTTCTGGAGTACTAAAATCCCTTCAAACTACTGCCAGACCATAAAGGGCATAATGGATTATTTGGGCTTTAATGACACTAGTACTCTGATACATGAATTTCAGATTTTAATTGGATGCAGATAAAGATTAGGTTATCTAGTCAGTGCTGGAATGTAGACTGCAGTTTTAATCCTCAGGGAGACAAAATGATAAAGATATGTTGGGGGAGATAATTAGTGTTCAGGAGCTTTGACAGTCCGAATGTGTGTGTGTGTGTGGGGGGAATCTCCTTTTCTATTAGCTTGATTGAAGAAACTTTCACCTGTTTAAATGTTGCTTCAGGAGTAATCCTAGATTAAAAGCAGTTAAAAAGAGCTTCCTTCATATCTATGTAGCCAAGGATTAGGCTGCTTCCCTCCTTGATTTAATACAATTACTTTGTTAGGCATGATCCTGGCATAGAGTAGTTTCTGTTCCCATCACTACTGCTTTAATGCCTTGTATGTGCTTGAGGAAAGATCTTCTGTCAAAGTGATTTTTACTATAGATTCCATTCTGGACAAATATCCATTCTGCGAACTTGAACAACATTTTTAGGAAGAATCAACTGAAGATCAATGCGTGGCATAACTAATGAAACATCAGACAAGTCAGACACAGGAGACAGAGGCTTTCTTCGTTCTTCTCTGATGCCAGTGCTTGTTGTTAGATGCCACTTCAATTTCTGCTTACTCTGAGTGACTTTGGCTGCTCTTTTGGCACTGTTGATGAAAGGCTTTTTGAGTCAGAGTGCCCAGCACCAGTTATCATACCTGGGTGGACAGGATGGGAATTTCCGTAATTTAATAAGCTGAGATGGATGTTAAAAGGAACGTGACTTTTTAATAATGAACTATATACCAGCCATAATTCTGACTAGCCAAACCATACTTACGGCTGTAACGCGTATCCAAGCAGAATTCCTTTTCTTCTGTTGCTTCAGGAAAGAAAAGGCATCCTAGTTTGTAGTGAAATCTGGAAGGGGAAAAGTCCAAAAAGAAATCTCCAGAAGATGTTTCTAAATTTGAAATGGTCCCCTTCTCTATACTGCCGGCTCTCCTGTGTCTCATGTTTTCCAGATGTTATCCATTTACGTGAATGACCAGAATGCTATGCTTAGCTGTAAAATCGGTTACTTCTTGTAATTGCAAAGATGAGAATATTTCTAACAATTTTTCAGGCTTCAAAAAATAAGAAAGGACTAAAAAAACGGAGAATAATGTGTTATTTGCTATAAAGTTTCAAAAGTCTGCAGACATTCACTTAGAAATTGTAATTGAGTTCAGCTTTGAAACAGGAACTTGCTCTGAATATGAGTGTGTTACTAGGACACTTAAAATCAGTGCTTTATGTTTTAAATCTGCTCTGTTAAAGAAAGGGTTATTTTTATGAATTGGATTTGTTCCTTTTTGTCATTTAATGGGGGGTGGGATGGAAGGTTAAAACTATAAGGTCTTTTTTCTCCTTCCTTTCATCTTCTCCTTTTCATAATTAAAGAAGAAAAACAAAATCTCTTCAGCTCTAAACTGATAACTAAATTTTAAATGGAATATAGACGTGAAGTGAGCAGTGTTCCCTTTGTGCCTTTTAACTTGGTATACTTTTACTCTTGTTTGGGTGAATAACTAACTACAACTGGTCTGGGATTTTGGCATTTTGTCTATTTAAAACTTAAGCAACAAACCTGCCACTGATAGAGTATTCTATTCAGCTTGTTGTTTTTAAAACACGCAAAGCTGTCATAGATACAATTTTCAGATCATATTATGCATAGTAGTGGGATTTGGTGGTGGGTGGTTTTTTGCTGTTGTGTTTTTGTTGGTTTTAGTTTCTGTTTTATAAAATATATCTTAAATAATGGAGGCTATCTACATGACTCAAATTGTTTCAGCTACCTGTTAATCAAAGAAGTTCCTGGGATATGCTGTTCCAGTCTTTTGACTCCAGCTTCTTCTGCCTTTTTGAATAGTGTCTTGTTGATTGTGAATTGGGGGGGGGGGGAATTATCTGGACTTTACAGTTTGCTAGCTATGGTGTGATAAATCTCTATAGGGTTGATGCAAGCCTTGAGAAAACTCCTGAATTTATTTGTGAACCTAGACTGCAGCTTGCCAGTCAGAGGGAGATTTCTGGATCATAATTTAAACAACAGCAACAAAAAAGTTACTTAGGGGTAACTTAACCTCTCTCAGGTGTTATACATCCAGCTTTCATATGCTGTCCCCCTTTTTCTTCTATTTCAGAGCCTTACTGTTTTTTGCTTTAACTGTTGAATGACTCGGAGTGGTTGAGGTCATCTTTACACCTAGTTGTAAAAATTGGGAGGGATTTGGAGGTATAGGCCAGTAGGTCCCAGTACATTATGGTAGATGTGTGCAGGTCAGAATAATATCACTCAGAGTGTAGTCATACAAGTATCACAGCTCTAAGAGATGCAACTGTTCCATACAAAAAAAAGCTAACAAACTGCCTGTAACATATCTGAACACTTAGCTTAAGGCTGTAACTTAATGTAGCTATAGTAGTTCAAGGTGAACTTTAGGTTTGCAATAGCCTTGATTAGCTGCATCAAATTTAACTGCATTTTTCAAATAAGAAAATGGACTTTTGTAATGCAGCTGCTACTTTTTTCTTAATATAAACATGAATTACTGTTCTACAGCTTTTTGTAGAACATAGGCTATTGAATAGCACTCCTTTTATCTTCCCCTCAGACACAGATACATTTAGGTTTTAGTTACGCAGCACGCATAACTTGTTCCTTTGCACAGTGTCTCTCTATAAAAACTGCAACTTTTCCTTGTTTGAATTTGGCTTATTAAGATATTAATTGATCAGCTTTACTACTTTTTGAGTATTGTTGTGGTCTTAAGCAGTTAACTGGATAAGGTTATTGTTGGGATTTGTTTTAATATGTATGAAGATCATACTTAATGTGAACCATTGAATAAAAGGTTGGGATGGACAAGATAAGTAGTACCATACAATGGAAGAATATCTTCACTGACTATGGCAACTGAAAGGTAGAAAGATCCTGGAAAGATGGAAGGTGTTTAAAGGAAGGTAGCAAGGAAGAAAATCTTCCCTGCAGGCTAGCTGTTTCGAACTGTTTCAGAATGTTTGTGTTGTAAATGGTTCAGACTTGGCCTTGAATTTTTTAGTTGCTGCAAATTTTTGTGGTAGTGGGAAGTGTCAATAGAAAATGCAAAACCAGAAGCAGATGATAGTTGTTCTACAGAAAACAAACAGTTCTTGGCAAACTGTTACTGGAATTTGCAGGTCCAGAGTCTATTGCTTTAAAGTATATATTATAATTTGACTGTATCCAAAATAATATATACAAGCACTTACTGCAGACTAGCATTACCTTTAACTCTTTAGTTACTTCATTAGCTTTAAGTTTTTCCTTTTTTTTTACGTTCAATATGAAAACTTACTGAAAACACACTTCCATTTGTGTGTGAAGCTGTTTCAAGAGAGCTGAAATCTTCTCCTTGCATTTGAAGCATGATGGTAACTGTCAAAGGGATTTAGTTAGTTGGGCATTATTGATAGTTCTCTCTTGCCCATCTTTCCTCCAGCTTGTAGTCACAAATATAATTAGTTAAAATCTTGCTATGTTAGCAGACTGCTTATTCTGCAGGCATAAAAGAGCTGTTTTTTCTTACAGAGGTGGCTTTTCAAAATATAGCGTTTTACTTGGCCAGAAATCTAAGCTGTGCTCTCGCAATATTTTATAAAAGAGCCTGTACATAATGTATGTTCAGATAATTTTGCAGAGATGCTATGCCGTTCCCCATCAGGATAATATGAAGGCCCATTTATTAGCATGAAAATGTATTGTCCCACCCAATATTTCTGTTGTCTAAGTTCAGTAGTTTGTTGTGGTATGTACTCTGAGAAATTCTTGGTTGGTTTTGTAGTGTTAAATTTATAGGTTTCTTAAATAGATAGTCTCCAGTAGCAGAATTTGTTCCAAATGGGAGACCTGTCTGAGTGCATGTCACTGCAGTTGGTAAACTCTGACCTTTGAGGCAATTGGAACTGTAACTCTTGCATTACAGCAACACACTGTGACTTTACAGCTCCTATGACGACGCAGTATCTGCACTATCAGATGCATTGCTTTCCAACAGAGTGTTTTCAAATCCTGGTGAATCAAAAAAACAAGCAGTGAAAGTCACTCCTGAGACTTGGGTTAGGTTTTGTCAGGAGTCTCCTTTCCTCTGAGTGGAGGCGATCGATTCACAATGTAATAACAGGCAATGGAAACTTCCAAATGATGCCAAACAGATCTATGCCTAGTAAAAACCTGGGACAACAAATAGGGTTGTAGCGTAGATGAGTGACCTAGTTCTTTAAATGCGTTTTCTGTAATTGGAAGACGAAGTAGAATTACATGCTTAAATGCAGAATGGATCATAAATCACCAATTATCTGAGATAGATTTCTTACAATGTAGTTTTTACAAATTACCATATTTTTAATGCACTCTCCCAAATTCCTGTTACAGCCACAGTTTATAATTGTCAAACAGTAAGACCTGTGACACCAACAGATGTTACTTACATGAAATGTTTAGGTATGCAGATGAATATACATATTTTGTGATATAAAATTCTATGTTTGCAATCATATTGAATTCATGTATTAGTGTATAATCTCTGTAAATACATTCTGCATATTGCATAACAACTTAGATCTTTAAATTGGTACACTGTTGGAGTTTGCAGCAGTCATCCTGTCTTGCTTGTTTCCCATCTCCAGCTCTGATTAGGACCAGACCAACAGATATTTAGGCTGCTTGCGAGAGAGGCACCCCCTGTATTAGGATTCTGGAAACATTCTGAAAGTTAAATCTTTAGTTTCTACTTACTGTGGTTTGTAAAAAATCTAATACTGTGGCTGTATTTGTGCCTTATATTGGCACTACATGGTCATCATTTAACAAGCACCATGTAAACTGCTTTAAAATAATCAGATTCTGTTTTTCTTTCTGAAAAAAATTATTTAGGGCAGAGAAATCTTTTCTATCCCTGTCAGCTTTTAGTTACCAGGCTGGATTTGAAAAATACAGAAAGGTAGCTTATTGGTCTGTTACGTGAGTAACTTTTTCTAGGCCTATGCTTTCTCACAATGCATTAATTCAGTTTTACACCTTTATATATGTTAAGCTTAGAAGTGTCTGCTGGAAATAAGAAAAGCCACACATGAATACCTGAGTTCATGAATAATATCTGGGATGTCTGACTTGTTGACAGCCTCATGAGATGAATTTTGAGCTGTCATATACAGCAGCAGAGATGTTACCAGCTGATAGCACAGAAAGGAAGATAGTCCTCAAGTACTTAACATTATTTCCAAATGAACTGCTGCTTACAGTTGTCATGTCAGTGCACTCTACATGATTAAGTAAACTGAATCTGCTGATCATTTGTTGTTTTTTTTTCACCTGTTCATTAAAAATTGCTGCTGGTGTGTTTCTGACAAAAAGTCAATACCATTATTCACTCATCTTGTGGGGGTAAAAATGGAACGCAGAAGCCCTGCTGTGAAGCTGGTCCTTAGTCTATTAACTACCTCTCTGCTTTCCTGTATGAAAAGCACTGGTACTTGAATTGCCTGTAGGGTATGTCACTGGACACTGGTATTTTGTTCACTGCTTGTATCTCTTAATATGCAAGGAAGTCAGCAGATGCTTGAATATAGAGTGTATGTAGAGTGGCCTGTGACTTTAGATGTGTTTTGGGTGTTACTTTTTTTATCTGCCTCTAAATTTGAAGTGTGTCTGAAGATGTTCAGTTGTTTTGGGTAAGATAAGGATATTGGCTGTTTTTTCCAGACTGAGTATTAGCCTTGTTTCTTCTGTGGTACCAAAAACTTACATTTAAGAATCTATAGCAAGTCCTTTTCGTAACTTCATGCATAGCTTTTAGGTGTTTTGTTTACAAAAATAGGTAGATATTTATGGCGGTTTATACAAAGTAGGTTGAGATTTTGAGACTTGGGAAGTGAGACCAAGCAATACGTAATGCAGATGTGGAGAGATTATAATAGAGGATCTAGTCTCACTTCTGTTTTGCTTCTGGTTATGTTTAGAGAGCTCAGAGTGGTGTTGTGTTATGCCGTCAGTTGGAATTGTATGCTCAAGCGGAGGAGTATAAATAATAAGTGATTCAATAAAAGCAAAAGGATCTTAAATTTTACAAAGTGAACAGTAAAATACTGAAACTGTTCTGAATAGGTTTAACTTAACGTCTGCTGTTTGAATAGGTACCAGACATGGCGGGCTACCCTCACATCCGTTACATTTCATCGGGATTGGATGGAACATCATTCAGAGGCCCTTTCAGGGGCAATTTTGAGGTTTGTAATAGAATAAAACTAGATATATGTCAAAATGTGTCATGAGGGAATATGGGGAGGGTATATGGTAGAGTTAGTTCTATATATAGATGTAAAAGAATCATAAAGAAAATACCCTTTATTTATAGAATGACCTCACTATCGTGAACTGGGATAAACGCATATTGAAAAGTCAGTCAATAAAAGGTGCCCTGGACAGTGTAGGCTTAGGTGGTTATTAACTGACAGTACATCTTGCTCTGCCTACCACCCCAGTCAGTAGGATGTAGTATTCACATGATATGTTGGTAAAAGGTAGTGGTGTCTCTGAATAACTGTGCCAGGATCCTCCTAGTGAGGGTGAAACTTGGCAACTTTAACAGTGCTGTCCTGTTTGTTATGTAGTGCAGGAGTTGAAACTGAGGGAAGGAAAAAAAAAAAAAGGAGAAAATAAAAGGTATCAGATGCAGAGAGTTAATGACCTAGTCCACTGAAAACATCTTCAGTGACATCTCATGGTTCTAATAAACTCATTGCTGGAGAAGAATAAATCAGTCATTGTATTTCAACTTAAGCAACTTTTTTTTTTTTCCTAAGCCTTAATGACTGTTAGAAAGCAAATACATAGTGCATTTTAATTGCATTTTCCTCATTTGACTCACAAGTATGTGTGAACATACTGATAGCCATTCCTAGCTGACAAACAATTTCTAATTGTTTTAGTAGTAAAATTAGTGTTTCCCTATAACTTAAAATACCAGGCAGTATTGTGTGGGTTCTTCTACAGAAACCCATCACTTTTCCCAAACAACATATTCTTTTTTGCTTTGTTTGTATTTGAATAAGTTGGGAATTGAGAGTTTGTCATTCTGCAAATGGGTTAGAATAAAATTAATATTTACTCAAAGTAGTTGAAATAACAGTTCTTACACTGTTTATTCCTTGATAATTTTTTAGGAGCTGATTCACTTGGAGGAACGATTAGGCAATGTTAATCGTGGAGCAACACAGGGAACTATAGAAAGATGCACATATCCACATAAATACAAAAAGGTAAGGATTTCTCAAATTGTGGTCGTCTGTATTATTTCTTTGAAAATGTAGTAACGTTTTGGTTTAGCTTAAATCTGCAGAAATGTCAGCTTCAAATAGTGCATGTTTTCTGTATCTTGCAATTTCAAGGACTGTAAGCAAAGCTTGCAATGCCAATTCTTTCACAAAGAAAATAAAAAATTTGGTCCCTAGATAAAGAGCCACTGTAATGTGATAAACAGAAGTGGTTTGATATGATTTAATAACTTGTCCAGCAGTTATGAATAGCCTTGTGAGCAATGAAATAACTATTGGTAATAGCTAAATTGTCAACAGACTTCAGTGGTAACTCATCGAAGTAAGACTTTATTTTTGCAATAAATTCTTCATGATGCTTACCTGCTTGGTATGTATAATTTTAACCTTTACTCTGATCACATTAGGAAGACTGGGACACTAGGAAGTTTTGAATCTGGTACAGAATTTTGGCAACTTAAGTTGTCTCTCAGTGGAGTTTATTATACTGTAATATGGAATCCCATCCACACTTACATAGTGTTCACGCTTGATAAATAGTGACTTAACATACTAGGTTTGAAAGGATTTTTTTTTTTCATCTTCATTAATGAAATGAAGATATTTATACATAGACAGCAAGTAAAAGGACTGGTTGCAACAATAGGAAATTAATATATACACAGTCCAGTAGACTTTTGTAATTAACAATAGTTAAATAAATCTGAAATGTCCTGTGATTTTTGCTCCAACTGCTAGTTCTTGATTCATTTTGGTTCAGATACATCTGAATAAATATTACGAAATGTTTTCAAAGAAGTATGTGTTGAATATGTATTAAAAACAGATTTTACTCAGTTTGTCAATAATGTCATCTCTACTAATAAGGTAACAACTGATTGGTTCTCACAGAGGAAACTGCACTGCAAACAAGATGGGGAGGAAGGAACAGAAGAAGACACAGAGGAAAAGTGTACCATCTGTTTGTCTATATTGGAGGAAGGTGAAGATGTCAGGTAAATAGTACCACTGAATATGAGAATATGTTAATGTTCTGGCTCTGAGACCATAATTGAATATGGCCCTCTACTCTTTGCAATACTCCCTAGATTAACAGTTACACTTAAAAACTATCTGTCATTGAACCAATAAATAAAACAAGCTGAAATTCAAAACGCACATTGTTCAGTCTGTATTGTCTCTGGGTAGAATGTAGGTTATTTTCTTATGGTCTTCTATAAGTTGACTGTCTGTCTTACAACATGAGCCCAAGCTGATACCCTGAATTAATCGGGACTGTCGATTTTAGTTTTTCTGGAGTAATGCTACTTAGCTATAACAGGTTTAAATCAGTGTAATACAGCAGAAGCTAGCTGATGCTTGACTTCATTGCCCATAGCCATTTATTCTTGGAACTAGGCAAAATGCAGGTTCAACTGGAAAGGCTAGTGAAACTTGCGGAAAAACATGCATGTGCAAAAAGAATAGACACCTCAATAGCAAAACCCACATTACCGTTTTTCCAGTGGGTATGTTGATATGGAAATGCTTTATTAACACTAAGATTTTTCTGTTCTGATGACAGGCGCCTTCCATGTATGCACCTTTTCCACCAAGTATGTGTAGATCAGTGGTTGATTACTAACAAGAAGTGCCCCATTTGCAGAGTGGACATTGAGGCTCAACTGCCTAGTGAAAGTTGACACCGCTTTCCAGAACTCTTGTCCTCCCTCTCGCTCCCTCTCATCCTTCCTGGTACTGCAGTCAACCAAAGATGGCATGACTTACCTGCGCAGATTTGGAAGCATTGAACCTGGAGTGCTGGCTCTGCTATATGGTACAACTAATGCTAGACCTACAGTTTATGTAGAAGACAGTTGAGTTTCAGTGTATTTATAAAACTTTTTTTTAGGTTTTACATTTTTTTTCTTTTAATTCATTACTGTATTTTTGCATGGTTCCTTGTATTGCATTTGTTTGCACATATTATGGGCTTTGTGACCCCAAACTTGCAGGCAAGATTAGCTGCTTTAGTAAGTAGAGTTGTGTGGTCTCTTTTTTTTTTGTTTGTTTGTTTTACATAGTATCGAGCTTTGAAAGTATGATTTCACTTATTACTAACCTCGGATTCCTTAATTTAATCAATCATATATTTTAGTTTAAATGTATAAAGATCATCTAGAAAAGGATAATATTATGTATTGAGACATTCCTTAATTAGGAAAAAATGGCTGCTGTATATTTACAATATCAATTCTGAGTCAAATAACATCCTTAATACTGGGAACAGAATATGAACTATATTCAGTTTGACTGATACATATAGCATACTCATCACCAGAGTTTTTGTCTGATCAGATTTTTGTGTTCGTTTTTAAAATTTCAGCACAATGCAGATATATTTGAATGTCAATATTAAACATTTAGACTGCTGTTCAGATTGTATTTATCATTTTCTTCCTATGTCTAGAAATTTGAATCCCTAACTTAAATATTTGCTGCTGTGAAACAGCTGTAGTGAACACTAAATGTTGATTTCAGTTAGCTGGATTGTAGATACTTGCAGATTGAAAGAATTATTAGGGAAATGGAAAAAGAGCTTAGAATTTGTTTGGTCTTCTGCTAACTTAAGTTGAAGTATCTGCGCACATTGAGGGGGTTTTTTGGTTTGTTGGGGGGTTTTTTGGTTTAGTTTTTTTTTAAATATGAAACCATTCAATAAGGACTTAGAGCTGTAGGGGTTTTGGTTTTTTTTGGTGGGTGGTTGTTTGGGTTTTTTTTGGCAGATATACACGCATTCATAGAACTTCTAAAGATTCCAGGCTTGTCTTGGGATTTTTATTAGTTTTAAAGTTAATAAAGTTAGCTAAATCCACTTGTCTCTTGTTTTATTTTTCATTAGTAAATTGAAAGCCTGTAAATTTCTGTAGAAATTGAGACACAAATTATGTGGTTACCTAGTTTTTGCCTTGATCATAGATTCCCTCTTTATAAATTACCAACAGTCCATCACTGATTGAAATATTTTCTATAGTTAAGATTTGCTGCATAATATAGTATATAGAATTAAGTTATAATGTACTAACATTTCGCCTTTGGAGGAGGTTTTAATCCACATCAGGATTCAAGTTGCTCATCAACATTCTTTCACATATAATAGATTATAGTTTATTTAAATGTGCTCAACATTGCAAAATGCAAATGTGCAAAAACATTGCGACAGTATTACTGTCATTTTGGAAAAGGTGTTCCTCGGGGATCATATATGAACATGTCAATAAGCTTGCATTAAGCCACCTGCTTTGTAAGTGGATTGAATAATAAATACCTTCAGTTTCTCTTGTCTTTGTCTTTCATAATCAGATTAAGTGTAAAATGGTTTACAGTAAACCTAGAAGATGAACTGTTATGTTTACACTAAAAAAAGTGATCCATTTATAAATATTACCTTATCTAATTTGATGCCTGTTTTTGTCTGGTTAAAGCTGCTTCCCTTTTATATTTTTTTTTTTTAATCTGTTAGGAGTAGCATTTGCCAGTGCAGTGTCTATTGCTGGCAACAAATGTTAACACCTCTGGCACTGAGGCTGTAAGTGGAGAGAAATGTTATTCCAGCATGTGTGATAAATGGACATTTTCAAGCTTAACTGCATTGCTAAAACTGAACTTTAAAACCACTTTGTGCTTGTACGATGGGGGATATGGGAGAGAGGCAACACATGATTTGACTGCTTCAAAACCTGACATGGTTTTATGCTAAAGCTTCTTGAACATTACGGCTGTAGGAAACTGAAAGTGAGTATGAAGTTGAAGCTGCATTGGTAAAAATCAATAGAAGTAACTGGAAGGACTGAACCAGACGCTTTCTGTTCTTCAGTGATTGTTGACAAGGAAGGAAGTTAGTTGACCACTGATGCTTGAAGTCTGATGATACTCACTTTTACAAGTTTCCAAGGTACTTGAGAGACATGGGACAAAAAAAACAGGGCCTCTGAAATAATTGAGACCCTGGGTATGTGATAGAATCTATTTTGGCTTCCTTACAGGACAAAGAAGCACAGGTTTGGGGGATTTTTTTTTTTTTTTTTTTTAAAGGAAATCTTTTATGCGCCTGATTTCGGTGCCTGGTACTTAGAGGTATTTTAGTGGTCCATGAATTGACTTGTTTTATAACTGCTACTGATACTGTCTTGCTTTTAAATGTATGCATAACATTGTAATGTGATGTTGAACACTTAGGTATTTGCCAGGAATCACAGTGTTCTGATCTTACATGCTATTGCAGGGGCTAATAAAGCTGCAGCCTACTTCTGTTCCAGAAAGTTGTGACTTAACCATAATGTAAGGGAAAGAAAAAGAATAGGCTTTTGATTTTGAAAATTTCCACCACTTACTGTGCTTTATATGCTTAGATGCATTGCCTTAAGTTTTCTGCGGCATCTTTGACTTTGAAGATAAGATTCTCAACAGTATGCATCAAATTACTTTTCATATAAAATTCCATTGTCAAAAGAAATCCTTTTGTATGCAATAAATAAAACGTTAGACTGGTATCATTCAAAATCTGTTTCTTATGCAAGTTTTTTTTTTTTCCTTTTGCCTTGTTTTGCCTTTGTTAAGTCTTGAGCTGTAAAAATTCTTCTGCATACATGTGTTCTTATAGGTACTGCCTAAGAAAAAATTCTCTCGGTGAAGGATCAACATTTAGCCACAGTTAAATATGTTGATAAACAGAACCATCTGGAACTTAGGAATTCAGGAAAATGCCCTTATGAAGGATATCAAAATACTAACTTGTGCGTATGTGAGTAAACATACAATGCCAGTTTTGGCAGGTTGCAGAACAGTGGTAATGTCAGTTTGGGCAACTGCTGTAGAGTTGAAGTTCCTGAATCTCGGGACGAGTTATTAAACTGGCTGATACTAGCTTGTTAATAGCTGCCTGACATGCCTTCCTGAAGTCGTATGTGAAGTTTAAAATAAAAGCTGTAACATGCAGCTGTTCGGACTAGTTTCCCACAGCGCAGGGTACCGAGCTGCTCTTTTGGATGAGGTATGCCACCTCCGCAGGTACGCTGTAGTGTTTACGTCAGCGTTGCTGAGGTTTGGTTCCCCAAGTACGGACGCTCCTGAAGGCGGCTGCGCCGGGCTAATAAAGCTGCAGCCTACTTCTGTTCCAGAAAGTTGTGACTTAACCATAATGTAAGGGAAAGAAAAAGAATAGGCTTTTGATTTTGAAAATTTCCACCACTTACTGTGCTTTATATGCTTAGATGCATTGCCTTAAGTTTTCTGCGGCATCTTTGACTTTGAAGATAAGATTCTCAACAGTATGCATCAAATTACTTTTCATATAAAATTCCATTGTCAAAAGAAATCCTTTTGTATGCAATAAATAAAACGTTAGACTGGTATCATTCAAAATCTGTTTCTTATGCAAGTTTTTTTTTTTTCCTTTTGCCTTGTTTTGCCTTTGTTAAGTCTTGAGCTGTAAAAATTCTTCTGCATACATGTGTTCTTATAGGTACTGCCTAAGAAAAAATTCTCTCGGTGAAGGATCAACATTTAGCCACAGTTAAATATGTTGATAAACAGAACCATCTGGAACTTAGGAATTCAGGAAAATGCCCTTATGAAGGATATCAAAATACTAACTTGTGCGTATGTGAGTAAACATACAATGCCAGTTTTGGCAGGTTGCAGAACAGTGGTAATGTCAGTTTGGGCAACTGCTGTAGAGTTGAAGTTCCTGAATCTCGGGACGAGTTATTAAACTGGCTGATACTAGCTTGTTAATAGCTGCCTGACATGCCTTCCTGAAGTCGTATGTGAAGTTTAAAATAAAAGCTGTAACATGCAGCTGTTCGGACTAGTTTCCCACAGCGCAGGGTACCGAGCTGCTCTTTTGGATGAGGTATGCCACCCCGCAGGTACTCAAATTACTTTTCATATAAAATTCCATTGTCAAAAGAAATCCTTTTGTATGCAATAAATAAAACGTTAGACTGGTATCATTCAAAATCTGTTTCTTATGCAAGTTTTTTTTTTTTCCTTTTGCCTTGTTTTGCCTTTGTTAAGTCTTGAGCTGTAAAAATTCTTCTGCATACATGTGTTCTTATAGGTACTGCCTAAGAAAAAATTCTCTCGGTGAAGGATCAACATTTAGCCACAGTTAAATATGTTGATAAACAGAACCATCTGGAACTTAGGAATTCAGGAAAATGCCCTTATGAAGGATATCAAAATACTAACTTGTGCGTATGTGAGTAAACATACAATGCCAGTTTTGGCAGGTTGCAGAACAGTGGTAATGTCAGTTTGGGCAACTGCTGTAGAGTTGAAGTTCCTGAATCTCGGGACGAGTTATTAAACTGGCTGATACTAGCTTGTTAATAGCTGCCTGACATGCCTTCCTGAAGTCGTATGTGAAGTTTAAAATAAAAGCTGTAACATGCAGCTGTTCGGACTAGTTTCCCACAGCGCAGGGTACCGAGCTGCTCTTTTGGATGAGGTATGCCACCTCCGCAGGTACGCTGTAGTGTTTACGTCAGCGTTGCTGAGGTTTGGTTCCCCAAGTACGGACGCTCCTGAAGGCGGCTGCGCCTCCAGCCAGCTGCCATCAGTAACCGCCACGAGAAGCGCAGGCGCCAGCGGTGCCCGGGCCAGGGGCCTCGCCTGCCTCTCCGCAGCTGCGAGTGCCGCGGCAGCCGCAGCCCGGCTTTTAACTGCCCGGGTCTCGCCATCACGTGCTCCTCGCGGCAGGCGGCGCGGCTGCACGTGCTCTTCCGGGTAAAACCTCCCGCTTTGTGACCCGGGGCCGCCGCCCCGCCCCCTCCACCTCTGCCCTCGAGCGCGTGCACCGCCCCCCGCACGGGGCCTGGCGTGCCGGACGCCGTTCAAGCCGTTTCCTGTTTGGGAGGGGCCTGAGAGGGTGGACCAATCGAGCACGTGCATCGTACGAGCTGCCCAAATAGGAGCGCGGG
>NW_008795371.1:1806687-1806946 GCF_000699145.1 Aptenodytes forsteri | reverse complement strand
GGGTACGGGAGTCGGTCCGGCGGAAGGGGCGAGCGAGGGGGCGAGATACCCGCAGGCCTTGCCGCTTATTCCCCTCAGGCAGCTAAACGCTGGGGCCGCGGCGCGAGCGGGCCGGAGAGGGCTCTGCCGGGTGCGGGCGGCGGACGAGCGGGAGCGGGGGCTGCGGCTGGGTTGCGGGGGGGTGGGGGGGACGGGCTGAGGGCTGAAGCCGGGCTGAGCTCTGAGGGAGCGGCGGGTGGGGGGGCCCGAGAGAAGCGGG
>NW_008795371.1:1796527-1806670 GCF_000699145.1 Aptenodytes forsteri | reverse complement strand
GACACGGGCGCTCCCCCCGGCCTTGGCCGCCCGCTCCTCCCCCTCAAAGTGTGGGGAGGGTGTGCGGGAGGAAGGGAGAAAATTAAAGCTACTTAACGGGAAGGTGGAGGAATGGAATACAAGAACTTCTTTTCTACGGCGGCTGTCTGATGGTTTAAACTAAACTCCACGAGAACATCTTGAAACCTGGTGGTTTCTTTGCTGTGTGCAACAAAGGACGTTTATTTTTGTATGCATAACACAACTTTTTTATTTACGTGGTGTGTACGTAACAAATTGCTCTGTTCATCTTCATGGGAATACTGCTATAATTACAAAGTGTGTAAATAAAATAAATAGCTAAGTAGCAGGTAAGCACTCTAACGTTAAAAGGTTGTCAGTGAGGAAGAATGAGATAGGGTGCGTTGCTCTAACCTTGCAACGCAGTTTCAGAGAGTGCAGCGCTGTCTGAAACGTATACAGAGGAGACTTCTTCCTCTGAGCATGTATGAACAGGTAGGAAATAAAAACTGGCTGAGTACTGGATAGCATGCACAGAGGTACAGCGGTACGGTGGTGGTAAGTGTATAACGGATCTGAAAATTAAATAAAGTTGGTCTCTGACTCTGAAGCTGCAATTTTTTTGTAATAGGTCACTAGAGGGGTGGAGAATGCTGTGACTGAACTTAAAAGTAAAGGCAAAACTCACCTTACTGGCAAAAGGGGTGCTTTGGAAGAAATAGGAAATAAAGTTGCAACAAGAGGAACACACATAGCTAAGGTAAAGGAACATTTGAAATCTATCTATAAGGAAAAGATGGATTACTAGCTCTGTACTAATAGTAATTGTTTTCACTACAGAAAACAGAATGCTCCAAAGCATCCATAAAGCCTACAAAAGGACCTAGTAAGATGACAAATGTAACTGTACTGCCTAAACCTCCGGCTGCTGTGAATCGAGCATGCAAAGAAACTGGCGTTCCGAAGGTAGGAAGTAATGACACTGTTCTGATTCTTAATTTGATTTGCAGCTTAGAGCTCTAACTTCAGAATAGTTTATCTGTAGATGTATCTCATTTCCCTGCTGAAAAATCAAAGCCTCGGTAGTGAGGTGTTTGTTTAATGTATGTTGTGCTTAAAGGCTAACATTAAAGTGGCAGAACTAGCTGTTGAAGTACTGGATGAAGTTTCTGCTTTAGCTGGCAATTACTGGGAGGTCTTCTGATTCTGTCTGTATGGCATCTTGGTGAAAGCTTGCCGCGCTAGAATGTAAACTCGGTTTCAACTTTTTCTATCTTAAGAAATTGTATTAGTAACTGGAAAAATGTGGAAATGAAGGAACATTGCAGCTTAAACAGTAGATGCGTAAGCACTATGATCTGTTCCTTAGGTTCTGTCTCCTGTCCCTATGGATGTATCTATGCAAGAGGAGGATTTGTGCCAAGCCTTCTCTGATGTGTTGCTCAACAATGTCGAAGACATTGATGCTGAGGACTGGGGGAATCCCCAGCTGTGTAGTGACTACGTAAAAGATATCTATCTGTATCTGAGAGAGCTTGAGGTATGACATACTGAGTCTGCACTTCTGCAGTATAGTGTTAATCTTGTTGCTCACACAGCTCTTTCTCCAACAGCTGCAGCAATCGGTCCGTCCGCATTACCTTGACGGAAAGATGATCAATGGGCGTATGCGTGCAATCTTAGTTGACTGGCTTGTCCAGGTCCACTCAAGATTCCAGCTTTTGCAGGAAACACTGTATATGTGTGTTGCAGTTATGGATCGCTTCTTACAAGTAAGAAAGATATCTTTCAACTTGTGTTTGGATTAGGAGACTTGTTCAATGATTGTGCTTTTAAAGGAGTTTAGGATTTATCCTTTCTTTATAAATCTAAGAACTTAGGTAATCTGCTCTTTGCGTAAGAGCTCTGTATAATGTAGCATCTTAACTCTGAGGCTGCGGTCCTCTTTGATCCTGTCATTATAGGGACGCTTCTGACTCAAAGTGGAAAATCTCATTTACATTATAAGAATGAGCACTGTCATACTGGTATTTTAAACTGATAAATTAGAATGTTTATCTAGAGTTTGACATTTTGGGCTCTGCTTTTTAAATTCCTATATTGCAGCGTCATCCAGTACCTCGTAAGAGGCTTCAGCTGGTGGGTGTAACAGCACTGCTTCTAGCTTCAAAATATGAAGAGATGTTATCTCCTGATGTAGCAGACTTTGTTTACATTACTGACAATGCCTACACCGGCAGTGAAGTTAGAGAAATGGAGATCATGATTCTTAAAGAGTTAAACTTTGATTTGGGACGACCTCTTCCAATTCACTTCTTAAGAAGAGCATCAAAAGCTGGGGAGGTGGGTACTTGTCCTCATTATCTAGAACTTTTCTATATGTGTAAGGTCTTACCAGGATTGCTTCTGGCATTTTTATCATGTGATCTTACTTGCTTTCTGCTTACGTGCTGGATCAAGAAATATTCAGCTATGAAACTCCACCATGTGGAGTAACGTAACATCACTGTGGCAGCCAGTAGCAGTTCACATTTGTATTTACTGGGGCCTGTGTTCAGTCTTAGTGGCAGTAATTTTACTGTTGGAGTAAACTAAACATACCTAGAGCAGAACCCTTGTTTTCAGAATAATCTTTTGTCTGGTGATCAGGGTATTCCCTAGTAAAAGGGGAGGAGTGTTGCAGTTCATGATTTTTGGATGCAAATATGGTATTATTTAAGAATCAAAACATAAGCTTTCTTTTTGACCTGACCCTTTTCTCCCACCTCAGTAGTTACACTCAAGTGAACTGCCCACACTTGAAGTGGGCCTCAATTACCTCAACAGACCACTAGGTAACTCTTGGAGTTAGCTGACTGCTTTAATAAGGATCTCCTTAAGACATTTTACACACACACACACCCCCCCTTAGTGTATTACAGAGGGAGCACTTTTATCCCTGGCTGGGCACAGCAGTGCCCGATACTGCAGCCTTCTGTTAAAATCCCTCACTTGACTTTGTGTCTGAATTCGAAGTGGCTGCTAGACTAGCCTAGTTTGGACTCTGGTCTCGATTTCGAGATGAGTGCCTGTTAGAAAGTATGGTCCCTAGACCTTAATAAAGATTTTGTTGACTATTTCTGTTTCGTCAGTTAATTAATACAATAAAGAATCCTGAATTATTATGATAAAGTGAAGTGAAACTTTGTGGATTAACAAACTTTCAATCTGGTAGGCTGATGCTAAGCAACATACGCTAGCAAAATACCTAATGGAGCTGACACTGATAGACTATGACATGGTTCACCATCGACCTTCAGAGATTGCAGCTGCTGCATTATGCTTGTCCCAGAAGATTCTGGGACATAACGAATGGGTAAGTATTTTAATCAATCAATCAAACTCGTTAGGAGTTTTTTCCTTCAGTCAATTGAATTGAACAATTAAAACAACTACTTCAGAAAATTGCATTTAGGTCAGTAATAAAGCTGGTGATCAAATGACAGTTGGACAGCCCTGATGCATAGCTGCAGGTAGAAAAAGGAATATACCACTAAAAACTTAGTATTTTTTTGGATGTGAACACTGTGTTATGAAAGGATTATTCTCTTGAAAGTATTGAGTTACAAAAGGCCATGCTGTAAATAAAAGTAGATTTTTTTTTTTTTTTTTTTTTTTTTTTCTCTTCTCATAATTCTCACGGTACATGCAGAGTAACGAAATCATGGACCATGAATAGTGAATTGTAATTCAACTAGTGGTTACTCTTGCAAGGGTTGCTTCTTTTATTCTCTGCACAGTGTAGAAATGCGGTTCTTGGCATTGATGTGTCCAGACTTCTGCTGGACACCAGAAGTTATTCTGGATCTGTCGCCTAAACTGACAGTAATACAGTTCCTAGCACTCAAGGCTAGCGCGTGAATCTTAGGGCATTTGCTACCTGGAGTGATTGTGCCTTGAGCAGCAATCTCCACTTCATAAATCTCAAATTTCTTACCGTTATGCTGCAGGGCACAAAGCAGCAGTACTACACCGGGTATACAGAAGACAGTCTTGTGATGACTATGAAACATATGGCCAAGAATGTGGTCAAAGTAAATGAGAAGTTAACAAAATACACTGTAAGTATAGCTACTTTTTGATGTTTTAGAAATACCTTTGCTGCATATTGTGGTTCTGTAGGTAAAGGTTCTGTATGTTATCTTAAAGCATATGCTATTCTGACAAGCCTGTGAGAGGATGTTGCATTAGTACCAACTTCAAAACACTTTGGACAAACTGTGCTCTTGCTACTTTGCAAGCTGGTTCACTTCTAACCTTGTTTGTTTGTTTTGCTTGTTTTCCAAGCAGTCAGGCTAATTGACCCAAAATTATCTGCCTGAACTTAAAGACTGTATGTGTATATCTTTTGTAACACTGTTCCTCTACCTCTGCAGGCTATAACGAATAAGTACGCAAGTAGCAAACTACTGAGGATCAGCACAATCCCTCAACTGAGCGGCAAGATAATCAAGGACCTGGCTTTATCACTCTTATGATAAACCTAGGCAGCCAAGTCCTGATGGTATATGCACTTTGTCCTCATTTGCCTATTGAGGCAAAACTGCTGGTCTTTGTACATAGCATTCCAGCCTTACCGCAGACACTTCAGACTCACGCAGAAGGTGAAATTTTAAACTTGCTTTGTAATAGAATGCTCTACCTAGAAATAAAGCTCTTTTTAAAAAAAAAAAAAAAAAAAAAAAAAGTACTGTGACTCTTTAAGGCACTGCCTAGACATGTCTGCAATCTAATGTCCAGGCAGGGCATTTGACTAAATATTGATACAACTTGCAGTTAGATGGGGATGATTGTTCTCAGTGGTTGTTTCCAATGAGAATCTCTGGGCTTTATAGTGGGTTATACTTCTAGTAACTTGTTGTTTTCACTCCTAAGGTAAGAAAGAGGCAGACAGTTCATTTTTTTTCTTGCTGTACCTTAAAGGATACTAAATATGTGCTTTATCTCAGTGCCTTGTCCCAGAGAAGTATACAGGAATTTCTTTTTTTTTGTAGCTTGCCTTCAAGTTTGGGGAAAGTAGTGGGCTGGCTGGCTGTAACAGATATTAGCCTTGTAAGTCTTTGTGTTTGGGTGAATGTAAGACCATGTGTGTCTTTGCGTACTTAAACAAAGGGAGCTAAGGTAGGAAAATTTGAAGTCTCCTGTGATGCTAACCACTGTAGCATCAGTGGTTGTAGCTGTGGAACTATACAGATGAGACCTTTTGGAGCAGCTCAGCTCTTAAAACCTGTTCCACTTCTTGGACCAAAAAACCCCCTAGCTTTTCATTGCCTGTTCACTCACCCACACCCACTTTTTTTTTTTTTTTTCCCCTCCTCCAATAAACCTCTATATGTGGGAGAATACAGTCAAACCCACCATAAGTAGGTTTGTCCTTATCACTTCATATTTTGCTTTCCTTTGTTTCTAATAAACATTGGTACCTATGCTCAAGGAATACAAGCATGTAAGTAATGCAACTTTTCTACCTTCGATGCCTCATTTAAGCCTATTTGTTAACTTAGTCCTATATAAGTAATGTTAAGTTACAGACCCTTAGGTATTCCCTAAGTCTCATTTACCTCCCTTCTCCCAGTGTCTCCTGAGTGTGCTGGCCCTCAGGTAGAAGGCAAGAACCCAATGCTACAAAAATGGCCTAGACCTCAATGGGTCTTCCTGTGGGAAGGATGTTGAAGCTACTGCTTTTTATCTTAAGCAGGAGACTCTTCTCTCCTGCAGGCTAGGTAAGCCTAGCACTTAACTGCAAATGGTCTTTTGAAAAACATGCTTGAGTCCGGTGTGTACAATTCCTCCCTGGACTGAGGCCCTAGTCTCTAGCTTCCAGAAACAGCTTCTACAGTCAGTCATCTCTTAACGGCAATGGAGTTTGTGTGTGCCTAAATTAGGCTTAAGCAATGGCTTAAGAGACTTATAGCTGTATCTTAAAGCTTATGCAACTTCTTAATATCAACATATGCAGGTTTTTTTAACTGCTCTCAGTAAGAAAAAATGTAATGCGCTGCACTGCAGCTGGGCATAGTGAAAACAGTTTGGTTTGGAGCAAAGGAAGGGTTGTTTTTTTCTTTAGAAAGGAGCGCAGTAAAATCCAGCCGACGCTGTTGTGAAGGGATCTGTTTGTAGACATAAATGAAAACAAACTGCACAGAGAACAGACCTGTTCAGCTAACTGCTTCTTGTGTTTTATTTTATGTGGAGGTTCAGAAGGCAAAGCATGAATGCTGATAACTGTATGGCAAGCAACAGCCACTCTGCTGTGGGAGACAGACTTAAGCAAAATTGCTTTTGCCATTTAAAAGGAATAGTGCATATCTGTAAGTACCTGGCATAAAAATTCTAGTAGAACTACTTCATGGATAAGAACAGTGGAATACTACATTATACATTCATACATGTTTCTATCATATTCAGTTTTTATATACAGTATATGATCTGTTTCTATAAATGTACAGCTCTGCATAAAGACACTTCTTATAACAGGTAGAGCATTAAACATAAATCCAACATGGGCCAGCCATATTATAATATAAATCTTGAAGAAGGCAACGTTGTTTAGCACACAGTACTACGTGGTTTTCTGTTTTAACGTCTTATAGTGCCTGTTGGAGTCCCTAAACACATCAGCAAACACAAACTAGTTCCGTTACAACTCTGTACAGAATTACTTAAATATACCATCACAGTAGGTTTTTAGATGGTAATATCCCAAATGAGCCTAAGTCTTTTTGACATGTAGCAGCATACTTAACATGTTCTCCAGAATGATCTGCATCAGAGGAAGTGTGCATTCAACATTATCTTCAGCAGATGACTAAAAAGGTTACTGATACTCAGCTGAAGGCACTTATGAAATACACCCCTTTCACAGTCCCTGGTTGCAGACTGCAAAACACCTTTCTGTTTCAGGAAGGTGGTAGGTTTGAGCATTCTTCACTTACTAGGTGTTAAAACCAGGTTTTAAATATAATAAATAATTGGTCAGTACATCCATTGCTGTATGCTTCTGAGACAAAAGATCAAAGTCTGTGCTGTGGGTAATTTTCTTCCTGCTCATAAACAACTTTACTGGTGAAAATACTGCTGTGAATGGCAGATCTCAGAAGAACAGTGTCCTGAAGGCAAGGGAAAACATCTTCAACCACTGGTAAGTTCATGCCAATTTTTGTCTGATAGTCTTTTATATCTTGGTGACATAATTGTTGGGAAACAGACCTTGTTTCCCTCGTAGTCTTCCTGTCCACCAGCCAGAAGGATCTATGACAAAGAAAGCAAAGTAAGTAGTGAGGTTCTGTAAACCTCTTTGTATACTTTTTGAGGCAGCCTTGCAAAGCTATTCCACACAGTGAGAGCCTTCTTGTGAAGGACTGAGAAGAAATTATTTGGAGAACCTGAGCTTGCTAATCCGGCCACATCACTATGCCTTATGAGGTTGCTTTATTACTTTTTGGTTCTTGTGTGATAGCTGTGGTTTAGGCTAATTTTCAGCCAGAGCCTGCGATAGAATTACTCTCTAACTAAATGTATAGATCTGCAGTACCAAGTAATGTATATGTCCTTGATCTCCTGCTGACATGCTTTTTAAAATGAACAGGTTTGATTGGGGTGTGTGTGTGGAGACTGCTCCCTGAGCTATCGTAGAAATTTGCAAGCCTAATGAGGGAAGGTAACTGTGGGGTGGCTCAAAAAGTCATGGCTTAACTACTTATGACCTTCAAGATTAGTACTTAAGTAACAAAACCTTTGATCTCTACATACCTTCTTTAATTATATCAATCACGTCGTTGGCATTAAAGCTAAGTTCATCTGTGTCTTGAGCATCATATGCATACAGTGCCCTGCACTGTGGTACCTGAGGCTTAGGTTTTGGCTGTGGTTTAGGCCTTCCTCCAGCTGGTGGGGGTCGGTTTGTTGTCTGCCTGCGAACACTAATGGGAGAAGAAAAAGAAATGTTAACATGCTTCAAAGCTTATGACTTGAACTAAAGCTTTATCAACCCCTCTGTCCTAATGAATTGATTCTAAAGAATAGCACAGAACAAGGGAAAAAGGATTCTCTTAAATGTCACAACAATTAGGGAAATCTTACATTGCTATTTTTATGAAAGGGACAGAGTTGCCATTTCTTTCCTACTGAAATGGATGAATGGGTACTTCCAAACAGCAGTTCAAACGCATAGGAGAAGACATTTTAGTGCTCAGGTTGGAATGTAAACAAATGTGCACATGCAGGTCATGCATATCTTGGCATCTACACAGCTTAGTCTGTCTCTCCCCGTGCCCCAACTTCACCAGGAATTTAGTTTCCAGTATTAAAAACAAAATTCTAGCTCACAGGCTTGCTACTTTACCATTCTTGTGACTAAGCTGTAAAAGAGAGTGCATCTCTTTTAAGTTGCCTCAGATTCCAGGGCCGTCTATGGACTTGTTCTGTTCTAGTCAACTCTGAAGCAGCAGGGGAGATGCTGCACAAACTCTTTGTTACAGCTGTGACCACTCCAAAGAGTAGGAAGGGGAAAGAGGGAAGAAATGCATTTTGCCAGCTCATCAGCTAATAAAGGCTGGAAGAGAGAACAGGTATTAGATGCAATATGTCAGTTTAAAATAAATAATAAATAAATGTGATGAATAGTTAAAAATGTTGCAGTGAGGTGGAGACTGAACTGTGACAATGCCATGATACCATTACACAGCTCTTGCGGAAAAGGTTCATAGTTAATTACACGCAGTCCTAGACTTAATTTTTGTCAATACGGCTCTCTGTCTAGTTCTAAGTTTGTGTAGTGAACTGCACCAGAAAATGAGCTTTGAGGTATGGGTTAACAGCATTTCAGTTCTAAATTTATCTGCTGGGAGAGAGGATTTTCTCCTGTTGTTCAGCATGTATTGACTTTGCTTGGGATAGGCTACGTTGTGAAACCTAGACCTAGGTATGGAAATAAGTTCAGAGCAAGTCTTAGAAAAGTACCTCAGCTTTTCTGCAACCACAGTAGACCAAGAACATCTTAAACGAGATGTTTTGCTGGTGAGAGCATGGTGTTTTTAAACTAACTCAGGCTTGTATTAGATTGTTAGTGATGGCTAGAAATTAAAGCTGTGATAATACCAGTGCATCCTTCTCAGCAGCTTTGCTTAAAAATAAACCTAATTCTAACCCTTAAATCTATAATGGCTGTGTAAATTCACAACAAACACTTCTAGCGCATTCCTTGTGTACAGGGAATGCTAGAGCTTTCTCTTTTGAAAAAGAACAGTCGCAGAGAAATACCTACCTGAAACCCACTGCTGCATATAGTAATATTGTTTCTTTTTAGTACATTAATAAAGGCTCTCATAACACTGAGGAAGACAGCCTTGCAAATGTCACGTTTGTATGAGTACGTTCTTTGGTCTGTTACTGCTGTAAAACTCCTGTAGGGTGTTTGTTTTTCATAGTGGTGACTGTACTGGAGAGACTTGACAATAGTAATGCTGGGAATGGTACTGAACAGGAAGAACTGGAAGGAAGAACAGGCAGAACCCCTCAGGTGTCCTTTCTGAACAGCTGCCTCCTCCACTCCTTTGTGAGCCTTACTCCGTTCTGGACTGGCTTTGGGAACTGATCTATTTGAAAAATGATCTGCTAACTTGGCTAGACCAGTGTTGGGTCCAGTCGAGTCCCTCATACTTGGGCTGGCCAAGGGTGACAACGGTTTGCAGGTAGTGAGAAGTGAGGTGATGAAAAGGAATGCGACTTGTTTTGCTGGCGGTACTGGATGGTGAGGTATTAGCATTAAGCAAATTAAAGCCTGACCTACAGTGGTGCCTTGTGATGCTTCTTAGCTGACTCACTTGTGCAGAGGTTTCCATGCAGAAACCTATGCGTACGAATCTGTAGTTCCCATGCGATGGGCGTGGCTTTGAGGTCACTGCCAGGCCCCATGACTCTGTACAGGATTAGGAAGTGAGTGACTAAGAGAGCTGCCAGGTGAACTCTTTTAACTACCTCTCTACAGGTATCTGCCGGAGGGGAGAGCTGCGCCTGACAGGGCCGATGATAATACATGCCTGGCCTCGGCCTTTCCGCCCCACCGCTGCAGCACACTTGGGTTTGTCCGGTCTCTTGTGCTGC